>NC_044036.1:10175835-10326775 GCF_901765095.1 Microcaecilia unicolor | reverse complement strand
CCAACAAGACAAACATATGTGTAAACCTTACCTTGATTTGTACCTGCCTTATTCAGGGTACAGACCGTACAAGTCTGCCCAGCAGTATTTCCCGCCTCCCAACCACCAGTCCCGCCTCCCATCACCGGCTCTGGCACAGACCGTATAAGTCTGTCCTCCACTATCCTCTCCTCCCAACCACCAACCCCTCTTCCCCCCACCTGCTCCGCCACCCAATTTCGGCTAAGCTTCTGAGGATCCATTCCTTCTGCATAGGATTCCTTTATGCATATCCCACGCATGTTTGAATTCCGTTACCATTTTCATCTCCACCACCTCCCGCGAGAGGGCATTCCAAGCATCTACCACCCTCTCCGTGAAAAAATACTTCCTGACATCTTTTTTCAGTCTGCCCCCCTTCAATCTCATTTCATGTCCTCTCGTTCTACCGCCTTCCCATCTCCGGAAAAGATTTTTTTGCGGATTAATACCTTTCAAGTATTTGAACGTCTGTATCATATCACCCCTGTTCCTCCTTTCCTCCAGAGTATACATGTTCAGGTCAGCAAGTCTCTCTTCATATGTCTTGGAACGCAACTCCCATACCATCCTCGTAGCTTTTCTTTGCACCGCTTCCATTTTCTTAACATCCTTCGCAAGGTACGGCCTCCAAAACTGAACCCAGAAAATGTTTGTTTTCATGTTCATTTTTTTCAAATGAATGTTTGTTCAGAGTGTGCGCTATGCACACCCGCTGTGCACTATTTGCACAAAGTACAAACTCTTTTCCGAGGGGAGCACATGTATGAACCAATACACATGTGTAAAGCATCACACATGCTATGCACACACACACCATCATGAGAAAGAGTGCGCATTGTGAGTACATAGTGCTCTCACTTTCAGAACAGTGCAAATGATAGTCATTTAAAAAGACAGCCCCTCCCTGGAATGGGAATAAACAGATTTTCAGGCTCCTAAAACCAATATACGCAAGCTCGCAAAATGAATGGCACAAAACATTCAAGGGGTCACTAACAGGCCGACCCTACCGTCCAGCTGATCTGCTCTTGCCTTATAGCCCCAGCTCATGCACTGCACTTTCTGACTCTGGTCTTTTGAGAATCCCATCTCCAAAACTTACTCATCCATAATTTACCCATCACTGTGGACTCTACCATGGATCTTCAGATTGGGTCTCAAATGGTCAGGTTTAAAAAGGATTGAAAACATTATTATTGATGCTTACAAGCTTGGCTGATCGAGTTATTTATTATTTTGGTACATTTATACCCCGCATTATCCCACAAAAGCAGGCTCAATGTGGCTTACAATATTCCAAATAGCTACAATTCGGGGAGGGTACAGAATTAATAAAGTCAGTGGGAGGGGTAAGAACATGTGGATAAGACAGGGGTGCGTGCCGGGTAAGTGCAATCCGTGGTCAAGTGGGTACGGCCGATATGAGGAAGGCTAGGTTTTAGTAATGTCGGTGGGATAAGCATTCTTGAATAAAAATGTCTTTATGGATGACTTGAAGAGCTGGTGGTCATAAGTCTCTTTCAGCTGCCTTGGTAGCACATTCCAAGATTTCGGGCTGACGTAAGAGAAGGTTGATGCAAAAAGTAATTTATATTTGACACTCTTGCAACTTGGATAGTGTAAGTTGAGGAAGGATCGAGCAGCCACAGAAGCATTTCTAGAAGACAGATGTATCAAATCTAGCATATAGGCAGGGGCTTCCCCATAAATTATCTTGTGTGTGTGAGACTTATGGAGGATTTGGTCGCATTCATCTATGGTTATGTGTTTTTTTTTTGAAATTCCAAAATGCTTAAGAGGATGGAGCTCCTCTCATACAAGGAAAGGCTTAAGCAGTTAGGGTTCTTCAGCTTGGCAAAGAGACGCCTGAGGGGGGGGCGTGATAGTAGTCTACAAAATCCTGAGTCGTGCAGACCCGTATGTGTAGAAGTAGATAGTTTAAAACAAGTACCTGACATGGCCATGTTTTGCCCAAAAAGGCTGCTTCAGGGGTAAACCTGTATTCCAGACGTATAATTAAAAACATACAAATGAATATCTATAATAAAACTCACCCTCAACGTTCTGAAGACAACGTTCTGAAGTCACTCAGTCACTCCCTGAAGGGTTCATGGATTCATGGTGGTGAAGCCACAACACTGACCATGTCTCTCTGCCCCGCCCTCGCATGACGGACCAATCAGAAAAAACACCTCAACATTCTGAAACACAAAGGACCATCACAACACCGTTCCCAGGCAACACTAGGCAACGTAAGACGGACCAATCAGAGGAAACTACGTGACAATAAGGGAGGAGCATTCCCCAGCAGAATGGCTCATTATCTGAGCAGCACGGAGAGCACAGAACCACCGCTGGAACGAGAGAGAATATTCTGCTGTGGGTATGTGCAAAAATAGACCGGGGGGGGGGGGGGGGGGGGGAGAAACACTCACTCACTCACACACACAAAATAACTCTGTGACACATACACACACACACAAAAAAAGCCACATGCTAGCGCCCGTTTCATTGGTTTCGGAAACGGGCCTATTTTACTAGTTAAATAATATAAAAAATAATTCCAATAAAACATACAGATAAAATTAAATGAAACATAAAATACAAATAATAAGTACATAAGTATTGCCATACTGGGAAAAGACCAAAGGCCCATCAAGCCCAGCATCCTGTTCCCGACAGTGGCCAATCCAGGTCAAGGGCACCTGGCAGCTTCCCAAACGTACAATGTAACAGTGTAGTTATAAAATGCAACATGAATGACTCAACCACACTGTGTAGCATGCAAAGGAACAAGCCACATCCCTTGGTGTTGCATAGTGTGAAATGCAAGCATCAGTGCATGGATACAGATAGGAATCATTTTATAGACATGCAAAAGTGGCACTAAAAAGGGTACATCGAACTCTGCCCTAATAGCAAAATTCTATCCAAAACAGCCTAAAATAAAGAGTTTAAAAGAACTCGTTAACTTAAGAAGGCATATCTAGCTTAAAACGTGTTTAAAAACCCACTAGGGGCCCTTTTACTAAGCCACGTCAGAAGGTGGCCTGCGTCAGTTCGAGCGCATCTGTTGGGTGCACACTGGGCCAGTTTTTGCTTGCATCCTGGATAAAGGGTTTTTTTTTTAAGGGGCAGGAAAATGGACGTGTGGCAAAATAAAACCCAGCATGCGTCCATTTTTGGCCTGAGACCTTACCGTCACCCATTGACGTAGCAGTAAGGTCTCATGTGCCACTCAGGCAGTAGGCGTGCAGTGCGTGTACAAGGCACCACGCGGTAGAAAATAGAAAATATTTTCTACCGTGTGTTTTCGATGCGTGCTAAAGTCAGAATTACCAGCCAGGGCACGCGGTAGCCGGGCGGTAATGCTGATTTGGCGTGTGCTGGATATGGGTAGGGCCTTACACAGCTTTGTAAAAGGGGCCCCTGAGATTGTTGGCATAAAAAGTACTCAGAAATACAGCATCTTGTCTTCAGAGCAGCAGTAATTCTACTCCACAGGCAGAAAGTCTCCCACTTAGCCATCTCTCTCCTCTTCAATCTATTCAAAATTCTGCTGCACGACTAATATTCCACCAGTGTCGCTATGCTCATATTAGCCCTCTCCTCAAGTCACTTCACTGGCTTCCTATCCGTTTCCGCATACAGTTCAAACTCCTCTTATTGACCTACAAGTGCCTTCACTCTGCAGCTCCTCAGTACCTCTCCACTCTCATCTCCCTACATTCCTCCCCGGGAACTCCGTTCACTGGGTAAATCTCTCTTATCTGCACCCTTCTCCTCCACCGCTAACTCCAGACTCCGTTCCTTTTATCTTGCTGCACCATATGCCTGGAATAGACTTCCTGAGCCGGTACGTCAAGCTCCATCTCTGGCCGTCTTCAAATCTAAGCTAAAAGCCCACCTTTTTGATGCTGCTTTTTTAACTCCGAACCCTTATTCACTTGTTCAGAACCCTTGTTTTATCATTCTCACTTTAATATTCCCTTATCTGTTGTCTGTCCTAATTAGATTATAAGCTCTGTTGAGCAGCGACTGTTTCTTCATGTTCAAGTGTACAGCGCTGCGTACGTCTAGTAGCGCTTTAGAAATGATAAGTAGTAGTAGTAGTAGTAGAAGAAAGGAAGAATCTGCCATGCAGTGGGAACCAGTGTGCACCAACTTCAGAATTACCACTGGGCTCTGGTGCTACCCTGGCTGTAGTACTACTACTACTACTACTATTTAGCATTTCTACAGCGCTACAAGGCGTACGCAGCGCTGCACAAACATAGAAGAAAGACAGTCCCTTCTCAAAGAGCTTACAATCTAATAGACAAAAAATAAATAAAGTAAACAAATCAAATCAATTAATGTGAACGGGAAGGAAGAGAGGAGGGTAGGTGGAGGCGAGTGGTTACAAGTGGTTACGATCAAAAGCAATGTTAAAGAGGTGGGCTTTCAGTCTAGTACCGATTTGGCGTGCACTGCGGGTTAGCCCTACCTCTGCTTTGTAAAAGGACCCCTAAGTGTTTCAGCCATGATGATCTCCATTGGTAGAAGTTTCCCAACTTTCAGCATTTTCGAATGACTCGGGCACTTGTCCAAGATCCTACTTAAATCAATTTTAAGAAAAGGCCAGATGAAGGAGAAGGTGCTCCGAGCTCCGTGCGGATTTCTCCAGGATCCCAGTAGACTGCATTATGAGGGATTAAAGACTAATATTCCGCCAGTGTCGTTATGCTCATATTAGCCCTCTCCTCAAGTCACTTCATTGGCTTCCTATCCGTTTCCGCATACAGTTCAAACTCCTCTTATTGACCTATAAGTGCATTCACTCTGCAGCTCCTCAGGGGCGGGGATAGTGCTGGGCAGACTTATATGGTCTGTGCCCTGAAAAAGACAGGTACAAATCAAGGTAAGGTATACACAAAAATGGCACATGTGAGTTTATCTTGTTGAGCAGACTGGATGGACCGTGCAGGTCTTTTTCTGCCGTCATCTACTATGTTACTATGTAAAGAAGCAACATAAGCCTGAATATATCCTAGACCTAAAGTGAGCTTCCATCTGCTTTTGTAAAGGGTTTTATTTAGGCAATATGCTCAAAGAAAGCTTTGCCAGGGTGAATTATGATCAGAGTAGGTATGATGGAAAAGTTCTGCTGCGAGGGGAGTCATGGGACCATTAAATGAGACTTTCCGTACATACTTCAAACAGCAGAATTTCCAGGCCATCAGTCTCGTACATGTGCACAGGAAGTGCTCGTGAGTGGCACAATGACCCTTCCCTGCAAGGTGAAAAAACACTGAATGACCTGTCAACCTTACAGAGCCACCGTCTCTCTCTATGCATTTTTATTCTTTAGGAAAGAAGAACCCTCACATTTGGCCAAATCTTTTTTTTTGTTACATTTGTACCCCGCGCTTTCCCACTCATGGCAGGCTCAATGTGGCAATGGAGGGTTAAGTGACTTGCCCAGAGACACAAGGAGCTGCCTGTGCCTGAAGTGGGAATTGAACTCAGTTCCCCCCAGGACCAAAGTCCACCACCCTAACCACTAGGCCACTCCTCCACTCCCATTTGGGGGAGTCCAAGGGGAGGGCATCCCCTCATACTACAGCTATATCTCCTCTCACCTATTAGAGATATATTTGTTTTCACGTCATAGTTTTTAGATAAAGTTGTTAGTCCCCCTTGTAGGCGACACGCAAGCCGGAGCTGGAAAAACAGAAAAATCATAAAAAGATCTACAGCCAGGACTCCAGGAAGATGAATCACTGAAAGAGATACTCCCAGCTCCACCAGTGCAGGCCTTCTGAAATCCACCTAAGCTGAAGCGAAAATTAGTGAACAGCAAGATCCTAACAGAAGCTCGGAAAGAAGAACATGGGACAAATTCCCGAATTACTCCCTTCCTGATCAGTCTTCACTGGTTGCCTTTGCATGCCACGCATTCAAACTGGCATGTATAATCTTTAAACATTTTCGATGGCTCCAGCCCTGGGTACTTGCTGGGTGTTTTTTCATTTCCATCTCGTCCTAGATCTTCTCGAGCCAGAGATACATGCGTACTCTACTTTCCACCTTTCTCTGTAACCCGTTTCTCCAGAACAGAATTCTTCAGGGGAGACTTCAAATATTTAGGGGTCCTTTTTACTAAGATGCGCTGAAAAATGGCCTGCGCTAGTGTTGACGCGTGTTTTGGGCGCGCGCAGAATCATTTTTCAGCGTGCCTGCAAAAAAAATGCCTTTTTAAAATTTTTGCTGAAAATGGACGTGCAGCAAAATGAAAAATGCCGGGCATCCATTCTGGGTCTGAGACCTTACACTGCACGCAGCTGACGCGCGCGGAAAATAAACAATATTCTAGGGGCGCGCTTAGCGGACACGTGCCAAAAATGAAATTACCACAAGGGCCGTGCAGTAGCCATGCGGTATCTCCATTCTGGTGTGCATTGGCCATGCATAGATGCTTACGCAGCTTAGTAAAAGCAAGATGTGCTTGGGTTTGAAGTGCAGCAATAAGGACCCTTTTACTAAGGTACGTAAGGGCCTACACGCGTGCAGCGTGCTTCGAATTGGCATTACCGCCCGGCTAGTGGGCGTGCCTAGTGGTAATTCTGAGTTTGGTGCACGCCGAAAACACACGGTAGAAAATTCTACCACAGGGCATTGCCGGAAGTAATCAGCAGTTCGCACACGCTGGACGGTTACCGCATGGCTAGCCGCGTGTGCCTGGTGGTAATTCTGAGTTTGGCACACGCCGAAAACATGCGGTAGAAAATTCTACCATGGGGTGTTCCCAGCAGTAATTGGCAGTTGGCGCACGCTGGACGGTTTACTCTGCATGGATAATGTGTGAGCCCTTATCACTAACTCAATGGGTGGCATTAAGGGCTTGGGCCGTAATAGACGCACACTGGTTTTAATTTTGCTGCACTTCCGTTCCTTCCCGGCCCAAAAATACCCCTTTTTCCCAGACACAGTGTGAAGGAATGGTCCAGCGCACGTCCAATACACGTCCCCTTACTACCGCAGGGCCGTTTTCTGGCGCACCTTTGTAAAAGGACCCCTTAAATGTGTGAAGTCTCCCCTGAAGAAGCCTGTTCTGGTGAAACGGGTTCCTGTCAGGAGTTTATGAAGTGGAGCTTAAGTTTAAGTGTTTCTTTTCAATTGCTGTGTGATGAAGGTGTAATTTCAAAAAAAGGCAAAGGGTTCCAAGAATATCAATTTGAATATTGCAGTAGCATTGAAGTTTAAGTTGGTGACATTGAAGAGTGACATTGAAAAGTTTCACATTAAAATTGAAATGAATCGGAGGTTTTTTGGCCAGTGATCGGTCTTAGTCATAAGGTGCTGTGGTTTGAGAAATCGACACATGGAGGGGCATAATCGAACGGGGCGCCCAAGTTTTCCTGAGGGTGTTCTCGCAGGACGTCCTCATGAAGGGGTGGGGAAACCCGTATTATTGAAACAAGATGGGTGTCCATCTTTTATCTCGATAATACGGTCGGGGACGCCCAAATCCAACATTTAGGGCGACCTTAGAGATGGTCGTCCTTAGAGATGGTCGTCCCCGGTTTTCAGCGATAATGGAAACCAAGGATGCCCATCTCAGAAACGACCAAATCTAAGCCATTTGGTCGTGGGAGGAGCCAGCATTCGTAGTGCACTGGTCCCCCTGATATGCCAGGACATCAACTGGGCACCCTAGGGGGCACAGCAGTGGACTTCAGAAATTGCTCCCAGGTGCATAGCTCCCTTACCTTGGGTGCTGTGCCCCCCAAAACCCACTACCCACAACTGTACAACACTACCATAACCCTAAGGGGTGAAGGCGGCACCTACACGTGGGTACAGTGGGTTTCTGGTGGGTTTTGAAGGGCTCACATTTACCGTCACAGGCTCACAGTTTAGATTGTTTGTACTGGGGCAATGGAGGATTAAGTGACTTGCCCAGGGTCACAAGGAGCTGCAGTGGGAATCAAATTCAGTTCCCCAGGATCTCAACCCAATGGACTCACCATTGGGGATTTGAACTCAGCATTAGGCTACTGCTCCTCACAAGGTCAACTGTCACAACTGTGGCCGTGACCCCTCTTTGACTCACCTTATTTCCAATGATCAGCTTCTGAGCTGGCTCCTGTCTGTTCTTTCACCTTTCATTATTGTTTCTTTCCTGTGTGTTTTAATCCTCACTTTGGTGTTCAGTGTGTTTCCTGCCTCTGTCCTGTAGGTTTCCACTTCCTGTGTGTTTCAAGCCTCACTTTGGTGTTGTGTGTTTCCTGCCTTTGTCCTGTAGGGTTTCCACTTCCTGCATGTTTCAAGCCTCACTTTGGTGTTCAGTGTATTTCCTGCCTCTGTCCTGTATATAAGGAAGTGGTGGACTTTCATTCAGGGCCTTTGCAATGCCAAAGGTCTCAAGGTTAGTCCGTGTGCAGTGAAGCACTTCTGCCTTGTTCATAGTCTGTGTGCCTGTAGGCACTTCTGTCTTGATTTCTTGTTGCTTTGTTTATAGTCCGTGTGCCTGTGTGCACTTCTGTCTTGATTCCTTGTTTAGAGTGCCTGTGTGCATTTCTGCCTCTGTTCTTCTCGTTCTATTTGTGTGCTGGGTTCAGCCTTCAGCCATAGTGCTGTTGTTTGTCTGTGTGGGTCAGCTTTGTATCTGCTTGTGTCTGCCCTGTTTGTCTTCAGCTCCAGTTCCCTTCTTGCTTGTATCTGCCTTGTTTGCTTTCAGCTTCTGTTCCTGCCAAGCTTGTTTGAGTATCCTGAATTCTGCTTGAGTATCCTGAATCCTGTTCCAGCCAAGCTTGTCTGAGTATCCTGAATCTTGTTCCAGTATCCAGTATCCTGTTCCAGCCAAGCTTGTTTGAAAATCCTGAATCCTGCTTGAGTATCCTGAATCCTGTTCCAGTCAAGCCAAGTCCGTTCCTGCATCCGGTTCCTGTCAAGCCAAGTCCGTTCCAGCATCCGGTTCCAGCCAAGCCAAGCTTGTTAGTCCAGTCCTGCTTGGGGGGTTTTGCCTCCTGCTGCCGCTTGACGACAGTAGGCCAAAGGCTCACGTTGTTCCAGAGTCCGTGACTGTTTGTTTAGAGCCGGGGACCGTGACATCAATTGAGAGTTAAATGACTTGCCCAGAGTCACAAGGAGCTGCAGTGGGAATTGAACCCAGTTCCTCAGGATCTCACAACCCACTTCTCGAACTGTTAGGCGGCAGTGGGAATAGAACCCAGTTCCCCAGATCCAAAACCCACTACACTAACCATTAAGCCTCTCCCCCACTCCCAAGAACCCGGTAAGTGTGCCAACTACTGAAGCATTCACCGAAGTTCCACTCCAGCCCACCCAAATCTATCCAGCCACGATCAGGGCACAGACCGTAGAAGTCTGCCCAGCACTGGCTTTGTTTCCCGATTTCTGGTGTCGCCATGTAGTCACCACTGTGCTTGTTTGGTTCCATGCCTTTTGTATAGGATTCCTTTGTGCTTATCCCAAGCATTTTCGAATTCCGTTAATTTCATTTTTGAATACCGTTACCACTGTTATAGAACAGCAACTCAGTCTGCATTTGCCTGCGCATATTCAGGTGCCCCCACTTAAGTGTAAATGCGGACACCTAAATGTGGAAGATATGTGCATAAATGTGTGTATTCTATAAGCTGTGCACAGTAATCCTGGCCATGCGTGCAACTGCAAATTGGTACACATGACCACCAATTACTGCCATTAATTGACTGTTAAGCCTAAATTACATAGTAACATAGTAGATGATGGCAGAAAAAGACCTGCACGGTCCATCCAGTCTGCCCAAGAAGATAAATTCATATGTGCTACTTTTTTATTTGTACTGTCCTCTCAGAGTTAAATGACTTGCCCAGAGTCACAAGGAGCTGCGGTGGGAATTGAACCCAGTTCCTCAGGATCTCACAACCCACTTCTCGAACTGTTAGGCGGCAGTGGGAATAGAACCCAGTTCCCCAGGTCCAAAACCCACTGCACTAACCATTAAGCCACTCCTCCGCTCCCAAGAACCCGGTAAGTGTGCCAACTACCGAAGCATTCACCGATGTTCCACTCCAGCCCACTCAAATCTATCCAGCCACGATCAGGGCACAGACCGTATAAGTCTGGCCAGCCCTATCCCCGCCTCCCACCACCAGCTCTGGCACAGACTGTATAAGTCTGCCCAGCACTATCCTCGCTTCCCAACTACCAGTCCCGCCTCCCACCACCAGCTCTGGCACAGACCGTATAAGTCTGCCCAGCACTATCCCTGCCTCCCACCACCGGCTCTGGCACAGACCTTATAAGTCTGCCCAGCAGTATCCCCGCCACCCAACCACCAGCCCCGGCACAGACCGTATAAGTCTGCCCAGCACTAGTCCCCGCCTCCCAACCACCAGCCCCGGCACAGACCGTATAAGTCTGCCCAGCACTAGCCCCGCCTCCCAACCACCAGCCCCGCCTTCTACCACTGGCTCTGCCACCCAATCTCGGCTAAGCTCCTGAGGATCTATTCCTTCTGCACAGGATTCCTTTATGTTTATCCCACGCATGTTTGAATTCCGTTACTGTTTTCATCTCCACCACCTCCCGCGGGAGGGCATTCCAAGCATCCGTCACCCTCTCCGTGAAGAAATACTTCCTGACATTCTTCTTGAGTCTGCTCCCCTTCAATCTCATTTCATGCCCTCTCGTTCTACCACCATCCCATCTCCGGAAAAGGTTTGTTTGCGGATTAATACCTTTCAAATATTTGAACGTCTGTATCATATCACCCCTGTTCCTCCTTTCCTCCAGGGTATACGTGTTCAGGTCCGCAAGTCTCTCCTCATACGTCTTGCAACGCAAATCCCATACCATTCTCGTAGCTTTTCTTTGTGTGCGCAACTGACCTTGTTTTATAATAACGCACACAAATTTAGATGCTAAGCATTCATTTGCACAGCCTGTTTTATAGAATTCGGGGCTTAGCCCTTGGAGGGAGGGAGAGTCCCAGTCATTATGCAGTGGTGACACCTAGTGGCCATGTTTAGTGTGTACGCTTACTGGGTTCTTGAGGAAGTCGAGGTCTGTGTGGCTCCTAACTGAGGAGTAGTGCTGGTTTAACCATTAGGCAAATTAGGCAGTTGCCTAGGGCAGCAGTTTGTGGAGGTAGCAAAGAGCAGCTAAAGTCAAATCAAAACAATAGGTCCTGACAATCATGCAGGCTCAAGGAAGTTAGACAATTTTCAAATAGCCCATTTATTCAGATCAATAACTTTTGGGAATCACACTCATTGTATAGGTGTATAAGCATATACAAAATAACGTTTAATATTTAAAAGTCATGATGCCCAATTATGCATTTTTACAGGTTCTTCTTGGAGGAGCAATCATGATTGTAGAAGCTGGTTCTGATTCGATGACATGCTCAAAACAGCAGGAGGGAAATTCTCCCCCAAATATCTTGGTAATGAAAATTGGCAGGGAAGCCTTTGGCCCCGAGCGCCTGATGTATCCTTTTCCTGGGGAGGTGCTGCAGCGTGCTCTGTGCAGCGTGTACACCGTGCATCTTGGCATAACCTTATCGTCTGACTCACTGTCATCTCGTTCACTGAAATGCTGTACCTGATGCCTGATAGGTATGTTTAAGTTATGATATCCAGGGATGACAATTATGTTGTGTTTGCATTAACCGTGTCAATAAAACCCCAAATCAAAGCTGCATTTTCCCTGAGAGAGGATTCAGGGGAACCAGAGAAAGGAGGTGAAAAGTTGGTCATTTTTAGCCCAGGATAAGAAAGATCTGACAGCTCAAAGAAAAGGTGTCAAAGAGAGACGTACACACACTTATGATGGGCAGCAGAGCTGTGAGTTAGGTCTTGCAGAGAAGTCACACCTGAGACAGAGGCAGTGTGTTTTTTCTAGCAAAAAAGATGCCGGTACTCAAATGCTAGGTCACCCTTCAGGAGTGGGGTGATCACCGAGGGACCCACTGTATAATAGCCAGGCCCCCTGCAATCAGTCACAGAATCTATTACAAGACAGAACTGGTGTGTAGAGCCTGAGCTCTTTCATTAAAACTTGGGGACCATGGGTCAATTTTAGCAGACAATGGAAAAGGTGCCGGTACTCAGTACCCCCAAGTACCCCCTAAAAAAAAGCCCTGGACAGAGGTAACTCTAGGGCACTTTTACAAAGCGTATCTCTCTCAGTGATTGTATGTAGTCGCTTGGCAGAATCGAACCTCGGTGGAGTTCCACAAACTTCAATACTAGAACTTACACTGTTTAATATCTTTGTGGCACCCCTGCTAATGCTGCTTCGAAACATTGACTTAACTTCCTCTGTGTTGAATTGATTTGCACTATAAACAGTGTACACTGGCAACATCCAAAATTTATTTATTTAGATAGATAGATTTTGCTCACACCTAATATTGAGTATTACTGTTCCTTCCTCGCTGTCTGCTATAAGGTATTAAATAGAAAATGTGATCAGATTGCTACCTGGCTGACCTCTCATAAATTAAAATTAAATATCAGTAAAACCAAAGCCATGATATTTGACTCGGCCACACAACAAACAATGCTGCTACCTATCACTACGGCAGGCACCCAAATTTGTTTGGTGTCACCTTGGAAGATCCTGGGAATTCATATTGACAGTCAAATATTTGAAAGGTATTAATCCGCAAATGAACCTTTTCCGGAGAGGGGAAGGCGGTAGAACGAGAGGACATGAAATGAGATTGAAGGGGGGCAGACTCAAGAAAAATGTCAGGAAGTATTTCTTCACGGAGGGTGGATGCTTGGAATGCACTCCCGCGGGAGGTGGTGGAAATGAAAACAGTAACGGAATTCAAACATGCGTGGGATAAACATAAAGGAATCCTGTTCAGAAGGAATGGATCCACAGGAGCTTAGTCGAAATTGGGTGGCAGAGCCGGTGGTGGGAGGCGCGGCTGGTGGTTGGGAGGCGGGGCTAGTGCTGGGCAGACTTATACGGTCTGTGCCGGGGCTGGTGGTTGGGAGGCGGGGAAAATGCTGGGCAGACTTATACGATCTGTGCCAGAGCTGGTGGTGGGAGGCGGGGCTGGTGGTTGGGAGGCGGGGATAGTGCTGGGCAGACTTGTACGGTCTGTGCCCTGAAGAGCACAGGTACAAATCAAGGTAGGGTATACACAAAAAGTAGCACATATGAGTTTATTTTGTTGGGCAGACTGGATGGACTGTGCAGGTCTTTTTCTGCCGTCATCTACTATGTTACTATGTTTTTTTAAACTCAATTTTCAAACCCATATTTCCTTTCTTGTATGGAAATGTTTCTTTAAAATTAAACAAATCAGATCAAGTCAGTCTCTTGTGACCCATGAGGCACTGAGAAAACTCCTCCATTCATTTATCATAGGAAGCTTGGATTACTGTAATTCACTTTTTTTCTGGTCTCTGATTACAAGACACTAAACGATTACAACTTGTCCAAAACACAACCATAAAATTAACATTGGGATCATGTTACATTGGTTCCTGATGATATTGGCAAGGATCCTTTCAAAAATCTTTATGCTTGTCCAGAAAATTTGCTCCTCTGAAACAGGGATATTTTCAGAATCAGAGGAAAGTTTTTTGACCATTAGTTCACAAGAACTACAAGTAAAAATAATGGTTTTTTTAAAACAAAACCCGAATAAGAATAGAAAATGTACTGTCTCAAATAGAATAAGGATTAGAATTATTGTGTCTGTTTTGCACGAAATGAAATTACTTGTCATGAGTTTGTGACCAGAATAAGAACTGAATAAGGACTAAAAATTTCCAGAGGACTGACTAGAAACTAGAATTGTGATTGTTGTCAGAACTAGAATAAAATAAGAATAAATTTACATGTTTTGTAACTGAATAAAAGCTAGAACTAAAATTTTGTGCTGAACTAAAAAATCACTTCTCTGACACACCTTTATTTCTTTTCCATTAACTTGTGCCTTATGTTCCCTTCATGACCCCTATGATCTGCGCTATGGAGTTACCTGTGCTGTTGTCATTTCATCAAATTTGTTTCGAGCATACATGTTCCTCCATCATTATGGCAGGGGCATAGCCAGACACCCAGTTTGGATGGGCCTGAGCCCAAGATGGGTGGGCAGAAGAACTCCGCCTTGTCCCACAAGAGATTTGATCTCTCCCTCTCTCTCGCCTGCATGCCATATGGTCTCTCAAACATCCCCCCTCCCTCGCATACCCACTTAAATAGCAGATTTTCACTGGCAGCGAACAGCAACTAATACACACTGCTCATGTTGGCCCCACAGCCTTCCCTCTGATGCAACTTCCTGTTTCCGCATAGGTGGGAATACGTCAGAGGGAAGGCTATATGTATCAGTCTCTGCTCACTGCAGGTGAAGATCTGCTATTTACAAGGTATGCAAGGAAGGATAGTTGTTGAGAATTTTCGGCTGGTGGGACTTGGGGATCCATTCCAGCCACATCATAGGTGTGCTGATACTGGGTGGGCCTGAGCCACTACATTATGGAACAACCTTCCATTAGGTTAGGTCTCCTTAAGGAAGTATTCATTTCATGATTTAAAACCGATTGAAAAACTCGCCTCTTTAAAAAATGTTATCCTGACTGATTGTCCCTTAACTTCAACACTTAGAGCCCTGTTGACCAAGGTGCGCTAGTGTTTTTAGCGCATGCACAAATTTAGCGCGTGCTGTGTAGGTGCCCATAGGAATATTGTGGGCGCCTACACAGTTGGCGAGCGCTAAAAGCACTAACGCACCTCTAGCCCAGCTTAGTAAATGGGGCTCTTAATGCTGGACAGTGCAGTCGGAGACTGTGTTGACATAATTAATTCTAAACTGCTTAGATGGTTATTTACCGATGGGCGGTGTATCAAATATTAAATAAACTTTGAAACTTGGGTATTAAAGTGTGAATTCTATAATGGCATCTAGGCACCCAAAGTCCATTATAGAATACTAGCGTAAGTTGATATTTATGGGGTTGATAGCAGGGGCGTAGCCAGACTTCGGTGGGAGGGGAGTCCAGAGCCCAAGGTGAGGGGGCACATTTTAGCCCCCCCCCCGGCATCACTGACCCCCCTCTGGTGCCGTCGACTCTCCCCCCTCCCTTTCGACCCCCCCCCTCCCACCGCTGCCAACCCTCCCAGGTACCTTTGCTGGCCGGGGTCCCCAACCCCCGCCAGCCAAAGTCCCCTTCAGCGCCAGTCTCCGTTCCTACATGCAGGACATCAGGACTCACAGAAACACAATCCAGATCAGTAACACGCCGGAGACCGGCACTGAAGAGGACTTCGGCTGGCGGGGGTTGGGGACTCACGCCAGCAAAGGTACCTGACGGTGGCGGTGGGGGAGGGTTGGCAATTGCAGGGGAGGGGGTCGAATGTGGCGTGGGAGGGTCGGTGACTGGGGTGGTGAAAGCAGGGGGCCAGGGCTAAATCTGTGGGGGCCCATGCCCCCGTGGCCCCACCTAGCTATGCCCCTGGTTGATAGTCAACATAATTTAACCAGGCAGAAACAACTTCTGGATGGTTAAATTGCCTATTTGGGGGGGGGGGGGGAGTCATCTATTGAATGGAGGAGTAGCTTATTGGTTAGTGAAGTGAGCTTTGATCCTGGTAAACTGGGTTCAATTCCCATTGTAGCTCTTTGTGACTCTGGGCAAGTCACTTAACCCTCCATTGCCCCAGGTACCAAGAAGTACCTGTATATACCACTTTGAATGTAGTTGCAAAAACCACAGAAAGGCAGTGTATGAAGTCCCATTTCCCTTTCCCTATTTTAGATTCTGTTGCTACTATTTAAGGTTCTACATGGAATGTTGCTACTATTGGAGATTCTAGGTGGAATGTTATGTTGCTACTATTTGAGATTCTACATGGAATATTAAGTAGAGGAGTGTGGTAGCCGTGTTAGTCCACTCTTAAGGTTATCAATAGAAATCAAACAAAATAAAACATGGAAAAGAAAATAAGATGATACCTTTTTATTGGACATAACTTAATACATTTCTTGATTAGCTTTCGAAGGTTGCCCTTCTTCGTCAGATCGGAAATAAGCAAATGTGCTAGCTGACAGTGTATATAAGTGAAAACATTCAAGCATTACTATGACAGTAAAATAGATACTATTGGAGATTCTACATGGAATGTTGCCACTATTGGAGATTCTACATGGAATGTTGCTATTCCACTAGCAACATTCCATGTAGAAGGCTGCGCAGGCTTCTGTTTCTGTGAGTCTGACGTCCTGCACGTACGTGCAGGACGTCAGACTCACAGAAGCAGAAGCCTGCGCGGCCAAGGTGATCTACAAGGGCCGACTTCTACATGGAATGTTGCTAGTGGAATAGCAACATTCCATGTAGAATCTATAGAAATCAAACAAAATAAAACATGGAAAAGAAAATAAGATGATACCTTTTTTATTGGACATAACTTAATACATTTCTTGATTAGCTTTCGAAGGTTGCCCTTCTTCCTCAGATCGGAAATAAGCAAATGTGCTAGCTGACAGTGTATATAAGTGAAAACATTCAAGCATTACTATGACAGTAAAATAGATACCATTGGAGATTCTACATGGAATGTTGCTACTCTTGGAGATTCTACATGAAATGTTGCTATTCCACTAGCAACATTCCATGTAGAAGGCTGCGCAGGCTTCTGTTTCTGTGAGTCTGACGTCCTGCACGTACGTGCAGGACGTCAGACTCACAGAAGCAGAAGCCTGCGCGGCCACATTGGTGATCCGCAAGGGCCGACTTCTACATGGAATGTTGCTAGTGGAATAGCAACATTCCATGTAGAATCTATAGAAATCAAACAAATAAAACATGGAAAAGAAAATAAGATGATACCTTTTTTACTGGACATAACTTAATACATTTCTTGATTAGCTTTCGAAGGTTGCCCTTCTTCATCAGATCGGAAATTGGAATATTGCTACTATTGAGATTCTGTTGCTACTATTTGAGATTCTATATGGAATGTTAATGTTGCTATTCCACTAGCAACATTCCATGTAGAAGGCTGCCCTTGATATTGAGCCTGCAAATAGGTGGGAAAATGTGGGATACAAATGCAGCAAAATAAATAAATAAATAAATACTCAGCACTTAACCAGCCAGGTTGACCACATAAAAGTCAGTCCTATCTTTATGAACCCATAGCCTGTTTAAGTGCTGAATATTGCACTCACTGGCTATGCATTACTGGCTCCGGAGACCCAGAAATTCAATGCCGGTGCCCAGACATAGCCCAGGGTTTAGCACCAGCAGTGGCCAGCAAAACACTGATTGTCCCTACATTTAGGTATGTCCACTTACGCCATGTCTATGGCAAGAGTAAATATGCTCCTGAATGCCACACTTTGGCACGTAAATGACACTATTCCATAACATGTTTATTGAGTTTACTATCAGGCTTATTTTCGAAAGAGAAGGACGCCCATCTTTCGACACAAATCGGAAGATGGGCGTCCTTCTCCCAGGGTCGCCCAAATAGGCATAATCAAAAGCGATTTTGAGCATCCCCAACTGCTTTCTGTCATGGGGACAACCAAAGTTCCCGGGGGCATGTCAGAGGCGTAGCGAAGGTGGGACTTGGGCGTGCCTAACACATGGGCGTCCTTGACCCATAATCGAAAAAAGAAGGGCATCCCTGACGAGCACTTGGACGACTTTACCTGGTCCTTTTTTTGTTACGACCAAGCCACGAAAAGGTGCCAGAACTGACCAGATAACCACCAGAGGGAATCGGGGATGACCTCCCCTTACTCCCCCAGTGGTCATTAACCCCCTCCCACCCTCAAAAAAATTCTTTAAAAATATTTTTTGCCAGTCTCTATGCCAGCCTCAAATGTCATACTCAGGTCCATCGCAGCAGTATGCAGGTCCCTGGAGCAGTTTTTGTGGGTGCAGTGCACTTCAGAAAAGCAGACCCAGGCCCATCCCCCCTTACCTGTTACACTTGTGGTGGTAAATGTGAGCCCTCCAAAACCCACCAGAAACCCACTGTACCCACATGTAGGTGCCTCCCTTCACCCATAAGGGCTATGGTAGTGGTGTACAGTTGTGGGTAGTGGGTTTTGGGGGCTCAGCACACACGGTAAGGGACCTGGGAGCAATTTCTGAAGTCCACTGCAGTGCCCCCTAGGGTGCCTGGTTGGTGTCCTGGCATGTCAGGGGGGACCAGTGCACTACGAATGCTGGCTCCTCCCATGACCAAAGGGTTTGAATTTGGTCATTTCTGAGATGGGTGTCCTCAGTTTCCATTATCGCCGAAAATCAGAAACGACCAAGTCTAAGGACGACCATCTCTAAGGCTGACCTAAATTTCCAGATTTGGGCGAAAGATGGGCAACCATCTTGTTTCGATAATACGGGTTTCCCCGCCCCTTCACGGGGATGTCCTGCGAGGACGTCCTCAGGAAAACTTGGGCGCCTCTTTCGATTATGCCCCTCCACATCTCTTGCATGCAAAACGAAGCGGTTTACAGTACGTAAAAATAAACATAAAAACAAAGCTAACTAATTAATAGTAATGCCATAAAACAGATAGGAAAGCACAACCATTCAAGACCAATTGAGCAACACACAAACATCCAACTTAAAGTGTAAAACAATTAGGCAAAGTAATTATTTCTATACTTTCTTCTCCCCCCCCCCCCCCTTTAATATTCCCTTATCTCTTGTTTGTCCTGTTTGTCTGTCCTAATTAGATTGTAACTCTGTTGAGCAGGGACTGTCTCTTCATGTTCAAGTGTACAGCACTGCGTTCGTCTAGTAGCGCTGTAGAAATGATAAGTAGTAGTAGTAGTAGTCTTTGGGATTTCGGAATGTTGCTACTCTTTGGGATTTCGGAATGTTGCTACTCTTTGGGATTCTGCACAGAATGCTGTTACTCTTTCGGATTCCGCACGGAATCTTGCTACTCTTTGGGGTTCTGGAATCTTGCTACTCTTTGTCCTTATCCCTTATTTGTCCTGTTTGTCCATCCTAATTAGATTGTAAGCTCTGTCGAGCAGGGACTGTCTCTTCATGTTCAAGTGTACAGCGCTGCGTACGTCTAGTAGCGCTGTAGAAATGATAAGTAGTAGTAGTTGTGTTTGGGATTCCGGAATCTTGTTACTCTTTGGGATTCTGCACAGAATTTTGCTACTTTTTGGGATTCTGGAATCTTGGTACTCTTTGTCCTTATCCCTTATTTGTCCTGTTTGTCTGTCCTAATTAGATTGTAAGCTCTGTCGAGCAGGGACTGTCTCTTCATGTTCAAGTGTACAGCGCTGCGTACGTCTAGTAGCGCTTTAGAAATTATAAGTAGTAGTAGTAGTCCGTCTAGGGATTTAAAGAAATTATGGCCCCCCTTTTACTAAGGTGTGCTCACGTTTTTAGTGTGTGCTAAACTTGTAGTCGTGCTAAATGTTAAGAGATGCCAATGCGTTCCCAGTAGTAAAAGGGGGCCTATGTTTGTGAAGTAGCAGGAAAGTTTTTAGCCTCCTCTGGAAGCTGAGGTAATTCATCTCTGATCTAATTGCTCGAGGGAATGAGTTCCAAAGAAGAGGTTCCTGATATAGGGAAGAGAGAGAGAGAGAGAGTTAAAGATCTTCTGAAATTGGATTCCCTTATAGAACGATGGGGCTCAAATCATTAGAGAGGGACAAACTGACCAAGCCCCTGTCGTCAACATTAGGGAACATTAAGAGAGGGTGATGGGTTGGACTGTCACAGGGGTTGGGCATGAAAGGTCTGCTGCTCTGGCTGCCCAGCCAAGGAGAGATGTACATGGCATGCCATGTTTGTGAATTACACCTGTGGTTATCTGAGCCTGAAAAGGTAGGAGGGGAGGTGGCAAAGCAGCCATTCTCGGGGCACCATTTTTTCCACTGACTGTCCTGATGAGATGGTCTCAATTCATGGGGCATTTTGCCAGGTGGTGGGGCAGTTGCAGGGACTAGTGGGGCAGTTTGTGAGGTGCTGGGGTAGTTGTGGTGGGTTAGTGGGCCAGTCACAGACTTCCTCCACTGTAGAGCGGACACAGCACGGACTGTGTATCGGAGGGAAGAGGACATCCCTGGTTGAGAGAAAGGGAAGAGGGATAATGGGGCTGACACCTAGTTATGCAGAAGGATCGTTGTGATTATGGAGCTTAATTTCATTAAACAAATTATGAGGAGCATACCAACCATGGCCCATATGAAATGATTAAGGTGAGCTGCCTAGTTTAATTTGTAAAGGATGTTCAATATTATTCTCTTAACACAATAGATATTTGATCTATTTCCGCATCTGAAGAATCTCTGTTCCTGGAAATCTATTTTTGCACATCACCCCTCTCCTCAAGTCACTTCACTGGCTTCCGATCAGATACCGCATACAATTCAAGATTCTCCTCCTTACCTACAAATGCACCCGGTCTGCGGCTCCTCACTACCTCTCCTCCCTCATCTCCCCCTATGTTCCCACCCGTAACCTCCGCTCACAGGACAAATCCCTCCTCTCAGTTCCCTTCTCCACCACTGCCAACTCCAGGCTCCGCTCATTCTGCCTTGCCTCACCCTTTGCCTGGAACAATCTTCCACAACCCCTACGCCAAGCCCCCTCCCTACCCATTTTCAAATCTCTGCTTAAAACTCACCTCTTCAATGCTGCTTTCGGCACCTAACCTTTTGTGAATTATAGTATTCCCTATCAGACGGACTCTATACTCTATACTTGTTTTTAGATTGTACACCTGTCTTTAGATTGTCTTTTAGATTGTAAGCTCCTTAGAGCAGGGACTGTCCTTCTAAGTTAAATTGTACAGCGCTGCGTAACCCTGGTAGCGCTTTAGAAATGTCAAGTAGTAGTAGTAGTAGTTGTTCACTGTGAGCTGACACATCTCAGGTATCCTCGTGAATGAACACTGGCAAAGAAATTGAAGGGGGTGAGAAAAAAATCAGAGCAGGTCTCTGGGGATTTAGAGTCTTGCTCCCCGCCTGCCCGCATCCTCCCCTAAGAGTGGATCTGGCAGTGTTAGTGAGGGCATCTTTGCTCTCCCAGGAGAATCTCCGGTTATGCTGCCCACAGATAGAGGAGGAAGACGAGCCCACACCTGGAACAAAGGAAAATCTTTAGTTACAACCATTCCTTGTCTTTTCTGTGTAAAAAAAAGGGCTGTCGGCTTCTGGAAAAATACAATATCGGATCAAGAAAAGTAAATGATAGACCATGGGTCAAGGATGCAGCAGCAGAAGTAAACCTGTGCAACAAAGAAACCTACCCTACGCAGCAGCGTAAGTTCAAATTCCAGCCCCTCAAGCAAAAATTTAGGAAAGGGACACCTTTTCCCTCCCTACCCATTATTCCCCCCCCCCCCACCAACCCCTGGAGTTAAAGGTCCCCTTTGAGGGGCAGTTTATTTCCTCCCACCTCACCTTGTGTTACTCCAGCATTTTCCCAGGAGTCTTATGCAATCCTCTGCTGCCTCAGGCCTGTATTCATGGCTCTACCATTTACCATGGACTCTAGTTTTATTCCGCCACTTACCTCAAGCCATCAAACAATCTCAAGTAACAGAGTACATTAAATTAACCATGTTCTCATAGTTCAAAACAAAGAGAAGGAAGGAAACTAAAGGATTGTGAGCCAAGAACCAGACAGATGGTAAATGTGAGTTTTTATTACTAACAAGCCTGGGATTTTTTTTAAATTAAATTAATAATTTCTTTGAACAACTTCACTTTCAATTCGTCACAATAAACACTTTTTCTTTTATAGATCCTGACAATTAACCAGTGAACCAGGATATCAGATAAGTGTTACTATTCACATAATTTCTCTTACACTGTTAACTTCCTCTAATGGACGTACCTTTTTTTTTTTCTAGAAAATGACCCCTTGTGTCCAATTTTTGTCTTTCAAACTTCCTAGGGACTTGACCCTTCTTTATCAGGTAAGTATGGCTTTAATGGTTTTCCCATCCAGAACTCCCACCCCCTATATTACTCAACAAAGATGTAGTTCCGTTGTGTCACTTAACTAAGACCTGTCTTGAGAGAGGCTTTGATCTTTCTTGCACGTGGTGCCCTTGAACATCCAGCGCAGGTCTCTTCTGGCCTGTAGCTACTATCCTGTGCTTTAACAACCCAGTGAAGGAAAATCTTAACTTCTTATTCCCTTAATTAGCACGCTCACTGTGACATCATATACTGTACAGAGGCTTCCCTAACTATAAATAAAATAAAAATAAATTAGTCTCCTCTGTCTTCCAGACCTATTACATAGTAACATAGTAGATGATGGCAGAAAAAGACCTGCACGGTCCACCCAGTCTGCCCAACAAGATAAACTCACATGTGCCATTTTTTGTATATACCTTACCTTGATTTGTACCTGTCTTTTTCAGGGCACAGACCGTATAAGTCTGCCCAGCACTATCCCCACCTCCCAACCACCAGCCCCGCCTCCCACCACCGGTTCTGGCACAGACCGTACAAGTCTGCCCAGCACTATCCCCACCTCCCAACCACCAGCTCCGGCACAGACCGTATAAGTCTGCCCAGCACTATCACCACCTCCCAACCACCAGCCCCGCCTCCCACCACCAGTTCTGGCACAGACCGTATAAGTCTGCCCAGCACTATCCCCGCCTCCCACCACTGGCTCTGGCACAGACCGTATAAGTCTGCCCAGCACTATCCCCACCTCCCAACCACCAGCTCCGGCACAGACCGTATAAGTCTGCCCAGCACTATCCCCGCCTCCCACCACTGGCTCTGGCACAGACCGTATAAGTCTGCCCAACACTATCACCACCTCCCAACCACCAGCCCCGCCTCCCACCACCGGTTCTGGCACAGACCGTATAAGTCTGCCCAGCACTATCCCCACCTCCCAACCACCAGCCCTGCCTCCCACCACCGGCTAAGCTTCTGAGGATCCATTCCTTCCAAACAGGATTCCTTAATATTTATCCCACGCATTTTTGATTTTCGTTACTTTTTTCATCTCCACCACCTCCCCGGGAGGGCATTCCAAATATCCACCACTCTCTCCGTGAAAAAATACTTCCTGACATTTTTCTTGAGTCTGCCCTCCTTCAATCTCATTTCATGTCCTCTAGTTCTGCTATTGTCATCATTTTTCCCTGTTCTCTGGAAGAGCACTGCTTAGTCGAGCTTGTTCACTCAAACAGAACCACATCCAACATTCACATTCACTATAGTCAAGTAAGGACTCCTTTTCAGATTTCACCCTATTCTTAGCAGGATCGGAATACAATAAGCAGATCTGGAGGAGTGGAGGAGTGGCCTAGTGGTTAGGGTGGTGGACTCTGGTCCTGGTGAACTGAGGAACTGAGTTTGATTCCCACTTCAGGCACAGGCAGCTCCTTGTGACTCTGGGCAGGTCACTTAACTCTCCAATGCCCCATGTAAGCCGCATTGAGCCTGCCAAGAGTGGGAAAGCACAGGGTACAAATATAACAAAAATAAAATAGATACTATTGGAGATTCTACATGGAATGTTGCTATTCCACTAGCAACATTCCATGTAGAAGGCTGCGCAGGCTTCTGCTTCTGTGAGTCTGACGCAGGCTTCTGCTTCTGTGAGTCTGATGTCCTGCACGTACAGGACGTCAGACTTACAGAAGCAGAAGCCTGCGCGGCCACATTGGTGATCTGCAAGGGCCGACTTCTACATGGAATGTTGCTAGTGGAATAGCAACATTCCATGTAGAATCTCCAATAGTAGCAACATTCCATGTAGAATCTCAAATAGTAGCAACAGTGGAGGAGTGGCCTAGTGGTTAGGGTGGTGGACTTTGGTCCTGAGGAACTGAGTTCGATTCCCACTTCAGGCACAGGCAGCTCCTTGTGACTCTGAGCAAGTCACTTAACCCTCCATTACCCCATGTAAGCCGCATTGAGCCTGCCATGAGTAGGAAAGCGCAGGGTACAAATGTAACAAAAAAAAAAAAATCTCAGATCTCACTCACTCCCATTCACTACCAGAGTTACTCACATATGTGCTTAAATAACAAACAATTTCATAACAACCTCTCAGCACAGGATTAAATTTGCAGATGACACAAAACTATTCAAAGTTGTCAAAACGCATGCAGATTGTGAAAAATTATAGGAAGACCTTAGGAAACTGGAAGACTGGGCATCCAAATGACAGATGAAATTTAATGTGGTCAGATGCAAAGTGATGCACATTGGGAAGAATTGTCTGAGTTATAGTTACCTGATACTGGAGTCCACCTTAGGAGTCAGCACTCAAGAAAAAGGTCTAGGTGTCACTGTAGACAATACGCTGAAATCTTCTGCCCAGTGTGTGGCAAACAGGATGCTAGGAGTTATTAGGAAAGGGATGCAAAATAAGACCAAGAATATTATAATGCCTCTGTATCGCTCCATGGTGCAATCTCACCTTGAGTATTGTATTCAATTCTGGTCTCTGTATCTGAAAAAGAGATGTGGAGGGGCATAATCGAAAGGGGCGCCCAAGTTTTGCTGAGGACGTCCTCGCAGGACATCCTGGCGAAGGGGCGGGGAAACCCGTATTATCAAAACAAGATGGGCGTCCATCTTTTGTTTTGATAATATGGTCGGGGATGCCCAAATTGCGAAATTTAGGTCAACCTTAGAGATGGTCGTCCTTAGAGATGGTCGTCCCCGGTTTTCAGCGATAATGGAAACCGAGGACACCCATCTCAGAAACGACTAAATCCAAGTCATTTGGTCGTGGGAGGAGCCAGCATTCGTAGTGCACTGGTCCCCCTCACATGCCAGGACACCAACCAGGCTCCCTAGGGGGCACTGCAGTGGACTTCAGAAATTGCTCCCAGGTGCATAGCTCCCTTACCTTGGGTGCTGAGCCCACCAAAACCCACTACCCACAACTGTACAACACTACCATAGCCCTTATGGGTGAATGGGGGCACCTACATGTGGGTACAGTGGGTTTCTGGTGGGTTTTGAAGGGCTCACATTTACCACCACAAGTGTAACAGGTAAGGGGGGGGGAGGGCCTGGGTCCGCCTGCCTGAAGTGCACTGCACCCACTAAAACTGCTCCAGGGACCTGCATACTGCTGTCATGGAGCTGGCATAGAGGCTGGCAAAAAATATTTAAAAAGTTTTATTTTTAGGGTGAGAGGGGGTTAGTGACCACTGGGGGAGTAAGGGGAGGTCATCCCCAATTCCCTCTGGTGGTCATCTGGTCAGTTCGGGCACCTTTTTGAGGCTTGGTCGTAAGAAAAAATGGACCAAGTAAAGTCGCCCAAGTGCTCATCAGGGACGGCCTTCTTTTTTCCATTATCGGTCGAGGACGCCCATGTGTTAAGCACACCCCAGTCCCGCCTTCGCTATGCTTCCGACACGCCCCCGTGAACTTTGGTCGTCCCCGTGACGGAAAGCAGTTGAGGACGCCCAAAATCGGCTTTCGATTATGCCGATTTGGGCGACCCTGGGAGAAGGACGCCCATCTTGTGATTTGTGTCGAAAGATGGGTGCCCTTTTCTTTTGAAAATAAGCCTGATAGTGAAATTAGAAAAGGTTCAAAGAAGAGCAATCAAAATGATAAAGGGTATGGAACCCCTCCCATATGAGTAGAGAGGTGTGGTAGCCATGTTAGTCCACTCTAAAGGTTATCAATAGAAATCAAACAAAATAAAACATGGAAAAGAAAATAAGATGATACCTTTTTTATTGGTATGGAATGGAGGAGTGGCCTAGTGGTTAGGGTGGTGGACTTTGGTCCTGGGGAACTGAGGAACTGAGTTTGATTCCCAGCACAGGCAGCTCCTTGTGACTCTGGGCAAGTCACTTAACCCTCCATTGCCTGCCGCATTAAGCCTGCCATGAGTGGGAAAGCGCGGGGGTACAAATGTAATAAAATTGGACATAACTTAATACATTTCTTGATTAGCTTTCAAAGGTTGACAAAGAAGGGCAACCTTCGAAAGCTAATCAAGAAATGTATTAAGTTATGTCCAATAAAAAGGTATCATCTTATTTTCTTTCCATGTTTTACTTTGTTTGACTCCCAGTCCCATATGAGGAAAGGCTAAAGAGGTTAGGCCTCTTCAGCTTGGAAATGAGACAGCAGAGGGGGATATGATTAAGGTCTACAAAATCCTGTGAGGAGAAGAACAGGTAAAGTGAATCGATTTTTCACTCTTTCAAATAGTACAAAGACCAGGGGACACTCAATGAGATTGCATTGAAATACTTTTAAACAAATAGGGAGAAATATTTCCACTCAAAGAATAGTTGAGCTCTGGAACTCATTGCTGGAAGATGTGGTAACGGTGGTTAGCAAAATTCCTGTAGCACTCCCTCCTGTTCTTTCCCCTCTCCCGTCCTATCTATTATTGTAGTTCTACCCTCTACCCTAAAAGTCATGTTTAAACCCCCTCTATTTGCTTTCTTATTTCCCTCTCTATTTTAAGATTGTAAGCCACCCTGAAGGCCTTCCATAGGGCAGGATAGTAAACTATTAATAAACTTGAAACTAAATCTTGGCGTGCATTGTGGGTGCGCAGCCCTCAAATTCTATAACGCTGTGCATAATTCTTTGGAATGCCCTGCCCCACCCATGCTTCTTCCATAGTCACGCCCCCTTTTGGGTTGCGTGTCAGAGGATTTGGGCGCGGATCTTTAACAGAATTGCGCAAGGTAGATTATCCTATATAATAAAACTCACCCTCAACGTTCTGAGGACACTGACGTCACTGTCAGTTCTACTACTAAACATTTCTAAAGCGCTACTAGGGTTACGCAGCGCTGTACAGTTTAACATGGAAGGACGGTCCCTGCTCGAAGAGCTTACAATCTAAAACGACAAATGTAAAGTTAATCATATAGTCAGACAGATTGGGGCAACCTATATGTTCGAAAGGTTAGGTTCTGAATGCAGCATTGAAGAGGTGAGCTTTAAGCAAGGATTTGAAGATGGGCACTTCCTTCCGGTTCGAAGGGTTCATGGTGGTGAAGCCACCGAAATCGCTGTGTCTTGGCCCCGCCCTCGCGTCAAACGTGATGACGTTGAGGGCGGAGCAATGGCGTCAGTGGCTGTACAACCAACAAGGACTCGGGAGATGAAGGTGCCATGCGTTGACGAGGTCCGGAACAATGGCGGTGAGTGGCTTCACAACGCCGAAGGGGTGGGTAAGGAGGGGGGGGGGGGTTCGGGAGGAAAACCTTGCTAGCGCCCGTTTCATTGCTCCAGAAACGGGCATGTTTTACTAGTAGTCAATAATTGATTGTTAACAGCTCATTAATTAATTTATTTGTGTGCAGATCTCAAGATCACACACAATTTTGGGCGCCATTTATAGAACTCGGGAGGATGGTGCTAAGGGGGAATGCGTATTTCATGAAGGATGATGTCAAGAAAGGCAAAGGGGCCAGTCACACTTCGGTCCATACAGGTAGGGGCTCACGGCAGATGGCAAGGAAAGCAAAGAAAATGACCCAACCAATCCTTGCCTTCTCCTGTGATGATCTGTTGCCCCTGGAACTTATCTGCCCAACTATTTCTCAGATACCTGGAAACAAAGAAAAAAGGAAGAGGGATTTTTTTCTCACTGTTGTAAACAAACCCGCTGCCTGAAATCTTAAAACACACAGTTCTTAGCAAGCTGAACCTGTTTCACAAACTGAGTAAATATTAGTTATCACACCAAAATATTGACTTTAGATTTTTTTATAGGATTATTTCTTATCCTTCCTCTGCTCATTGTCGGGTAAGTCCAGGTTAACTATGAGCAAAAAACATATTTGTTCACTTATCTAAGAGTAAAATGTGCTATCAAGGTGCCCCCTTACAGCTGTAAGGCTCAGCGTATGATGGAAGTAAAAAGCCTGCTGCACAGATCTTGGTTCTACAGTAAAATAGCGGATATTGACCGATAAAGACCAGTTCTCCATCCCAGTCTGCCCAGTTGGCCCCCGGCTTACATCGCTTTAGCCAAGAATATCTCCCAGCTGGTCGGTTGCACAAGCTTAACCACACCACTGCTCTGTAGCCTTCCTTCTCCTCTCCACCCTCTGTGCTGAGGACATCTTCCCGCTGCTCACCAGACTTCACTGCCCAGAGAATATTATTCCTTCCTCAGTGTCACCAAGCCAGCCTGCGGCCCCTGCTAAGGAAACTCTCACAGATTCCCCCCCCCCCCCAAATTAAGTCTGACACTGTTTTAATACTCTGCTGCCACTCTTTCATGCTGACAAACCTTGCCTCCTCTTCTCGGCAGTCTGCCGCAGCTGTACTGCCTCCCTGTACAAACCAACTCTATCTTATCCTCCTCTGAGCCATGTATCACTACAGAAAGATGAGTATTTAGGCTCCTGTATCTAGTGCATTTCCCAGGCATTTCACTTCCTTTCATCTACTGCTCCTCATAAAAAATATAAGAATAACCATACTGGGTCAGATCAATGGTCCATCTAGCCCAGTATCCTGCTTCCAACAGTGGGCCAATCTAGGTCACAAGTACGTGGCAGAAACCCAATTAGTAGCAACATTCCATGTAGAACCCCAGAGAGTAGCAAGATTCCATTCAGAATCTCAAAGAGTAGCAACATTCCATGCTACTAATCCCAGGGCAAGCAGTGGCTTCCCCCATGTCCATCTCAATAACAGACTATGGACTTTTCCAAGAACTTGTCCAACATTGTTGAAACCCGAAATGCTAACCGCCATTGCCACATTCTCCAGCAATGAGCTCCAGAGTGTGAGACCCCGGGCGAGGGTTATGGGGTGGAATAGCTCAGCCGGACAATAAATGTTTTATTCACCTGAGCCCTGGGACCTGTTGCCTTACAGGACAGGAACCTCAGAGGCAACAGTTTCTCTATTAGTAACAGTCTTGAGTAGGCCTCTGGCTAGCCAGCCAAGCAGTCTGTGGCTGGTGGGGCTACCCCGCCCCAAACACAGCCTGTAAGTTCTCAGGTCTCCTGAAACTCCGGTCTGGCACCAGCCAGACCTCAGCAAGGCTTGCAAATCTTAACAAGTCCTTATCGGACCAAGGTCTTAACCCTTTCATCTATGCGGACGATGTCACAATTAACATTCCTTACAAACACGATCCGACAGAAATCACCAACAAAATTAAGCTCGGCTTGAACATCATGGACTCATAGGCAAATGCATTTCAACTAAAACTCAATACAGGAAAAAAAAAAAAAAAACACTGCCTCATCCCAATATAATGTGAACAACCCCATAAATATAAACACCCCAGACGACACCCTCCCCATCTCAGACAGCCTGCAATTTCTCGGCATTACCATCGACTGCAACCTAACACTAGATTTTTTTTTGTTACATTTGTACCCTGCGCTTTCCCCACTCATGGCAGGCTCAATGCGGCTTACATGGGGCAATGGAGGGTTAAGTGACTTGCCCAGAGTCACAAGGAGCTGCCTGTGCCTGCAGTGGGAATCGAACCCAGTTCCCCAGGACCAAAGTCCACCACCCTAACCACTAGGCCACTCCTCCACTCCCAAGTGAAATCCACACCTAAGAAAATGTTCCACTCGATGTGGAAACTCAAATGCGTGAAATCATTCTTCCCAAGGGAAACATTCCGGAACCTGATACAATCAATGGTACTAAGCCACCTAGATTACTGCAATGGAATTTATGCGGGATGCAAAGAACATCTCATAAGAAACTTCAGACCACTCAAAACACAGCAGTCAGGCTTATATTTGGAAAAACGCGATTCGAAGTGTCAAGCCCCTCCGTGAAAAATTGCACTGGCTCCCAATCAAAAAACGTATTGCTTTCAAATCTGCACCCTGGTTCATAAGATTATCTACGGCGAGGCCCCGGGATACATGACAGACCTCATCGACCTACCAATCAGAAATGCAACACGAACATATCTAACCTCCACTACCCAAGCTGCAAAGGACTCAAATACAAATCAACTTATGCATCCAGCTTTTCCTACATAAGTACACAACTTTGGAACGCACTACCAAAAGCCGTGAAAACAACGTATACCACCTAAAATTCTGGAAATCACTAAAAACGTACCTGTTCAAAAAGGCATACCCTACCGACCCTACTTAAATACCTGAACCCAGCAACACGACAAAAACCAAAGAACATAATGGGCATAACGTAACTTTTCCTCTATATGATTCCTTAATATGTTTGTTTGTCCCACCCTATTCTACCATAACATCACTGTGTAACTGTTTATACCGGAATTGGCGAACGCCCCTAAGGTACTATTGGTAAGCCACATTGAGCCTGCAAATAGGTAGGAAAATGTGGGATACAAATGTAAAAAATAAATAATAAACAAACAACTGTTTGTGCTTTTTGTGCCCCGCCTCCAGAGTCTAATCACGGCTGGGCACTACTCACACAAATGCAATCCCCTCGACCCCGGTACCTTCAAAGAACCAGACAACTGGTAGCACTATTTAGACTGCAACAAAGACAAAAAGAGACCAAGGAAGCACTTCCTGGGGTTAACACAGGTTTATTTAATTATCCAGAGATTAGGATAAAAAAATAAGAAAATATTCAAGTATAGTCTAGTATAGAAAAGAGGAGAAAAAACATGAAAGGACAATGGAAAATGATCAGGTCAGGCTCTCCATCGCCTGGCATGGGGCAGAGTGCACTAGACACTGACCAACTTCTTATCTGGCAAAGACATAATATATAGAACTTTCTTTCCCTTACAAGACAAAAAAGGGAGCACAAGGGGGAGGGGTTGTCACACACCCCCTTAATTAGCATCCCATAGTCAGGCAGGATCTCCTGACAATAAGACATATATAGCATCTGTTTCTATTTCCTTTTGAGGATGCCTTTGGTCTGCTGTCCAAGTGTCTTGGACATATATTTTTCAAACCTTTAATTAGTATTTTCTCCTATTCTGAAAGAGGAGAAAAGGTTAATTATTGTTTCCTTATAGAGTTGTTATGTTTCTCTTGTCAATAGAACTATTGCTTTTGACTCCAGAGACCAGGGAGATAGTGTTTGAATTGTTCTAGGCAGAGAAGGCAATAAGGTGTTACCTGCTTATGGTTGTAAAAGGGTAAGAATTGTCTCTTGGCCATATTCAAAGGGAGAGATTCTCCCCCTTCTGCAATAATGTTTTTCTTATCCGTACATTATACTTATGAAGGCCTGAACCAAGCAGTTTCAGTGCTGCTAAGTACAATGTACACCTCCACCAACACAACCAAGAAACAAACGTTGGCTTACCTCAGCCCGGTCACAGCATTTAAACGTATTCCGTAGAGGCATAGACTTGGGCTTCAGTTCTTCCTTCCCCAGGCCTGTATAACATTTGCCTGGCCCTGTCTTTTAAAACCCAGGTATTGACTCTGCCCCTCCCGGCTCACTTCCTCCTGGGGTGGGATCAGTGCTTTTAAGGTGATCCAGGCTAGTTAGAGAGGGACTTTTCTTAAAGGTGAGGGGCAGTGTTTTATAAACCCCATCACATAGAGCTTAATTATTCTTTGAGTGAAAAAATATTTCCTATTTGTTTTAAAAGTATTTCCAAGTAATTTCATTGAGTGTCCCCTAGACTTTGTACTTTTTGAAAGAGTGGAAAATCGATTCACTTTTACCCATTCCACACCATTTAGGATTTTGTAGACCTCGATCATATCTCCCCTCAGCAGTCTCTTTTTCCGAGCTAAAGAGCCCTAACCTCTTTAGCCTTTCCTCATAAGGGAAGAGTTCCTCTTTATCTTTTGGGTCGCTCTTCTTTGAACCTTTTCTAATTTTGCTATATCTTTTTTGAGATACGGCAACTAGAACTGAACACAATACTCAAGACGAGGTTGTACCGTGGAGCGATACAGAAGCATCATAATATTCTCGGTCTTATTTTTTGCATCCCTTTCCTAATAATTTCTAGCAACCTGTTGGCTTTATTGGCCACCGCCGAACACTGGGCAGAAGATTTCAGTGTATTGTCTACAATGACACCTAGATCTTTTTCTTCAGTGCTGACACCTAAGGTGGACCCCAGCATCAGGTAACTATGATTCGGATTATTCTCCCAGTGTGTATCACTTTGTCCACATTAAATTTCACCTGCCATTTGGATGCTCAGTCAGGAACAACTTGTTTCCTCTTGTCCTGAGAATGAACATGCGACCAATGGTACAGTGTGTATAGAGTGGTTAGAATATTTTGTCCTCCCAAAAGGAGGACACATGCCCTGCCCCCTTTCACACTCTGCCCCGGCCCCTTTCACGCTCTCGCTCCGCCCCTGTCACATTTTCCCCTCCCCCTGTCACTCCCCGTCAGCACCCCTCCCCGTCACCCCCCTCCCCTTACCTTACTACTGCCCTGGTGGTCTAGTGACCTCTTCCGCCTTCGGGGCAGGAAAGAGCCCCCTCTTTCCTGCCCGGAGCACTGCCCTGCATGCATCGTTCCTGTTGCTGATCGCAGCACCGATTCAAAATGGCCGCCGAGAGTTGAAGTCTCGCAAGGTCACTTCAACTCTCGGCGGCTATTTTGAATCGGTGCCGAGATCAGCAACAGGAACGATGCATGCAGGGCAGTGCTCCGGGCAGGAAAGAGGGGGCTCTTTCCTGCCCCGAAGGCGGAAGAGGTCACTAGACCACCAGGGCAGTAGTAAGTAAGGGGAGGGGAGGCTAGCAATCTGCTCGTTTGTCCACCCACCAGCCTGGCCATTTGTCCAGAAATCCGGACAAACGGGCAGATTGGCAAAACCCGCCCGGTTGACCGGACATGTCCTCAAAAAGAGGATGTGTCCGGGTAAATCCGGACATTTGGTAACCCTAGATCTGGCAGTTCCAAGTGTTACAGGAATAAAGGTGGAAACTGCTTCGTACCATCTGTTGGAGGGGGGGGGGGGGGGAGAGAGAGGTTATGAAGGGCAGGATGAAGACTGACTTCAAAGCCTGACTCCCATTCACCCTTTATGTGGGGTCTCAGTATCACTCTTGTCATAAATCCACCTCTATATGTAAGATTTTTCTGGAAATTTCATGCACATATTTTGACCCCGAATGCTTGGACTCGGTCTAGGTAAACTTAGATCACAACAAGCTTGCATGCACTGGTTAGGCAATTTTTATAAAAGGCCATTTTCAGAGGTAAAGCACTATTTTACTGGTGGAAATGTGTTTGAAAATTCCTCTCCCTGAACACTGAGGCTGATTGAACAGGATGCCACAGGCTTTCTTCCCCGCATGTGGAAAGGGTATTCAAGGATTCTTCCTGCGGCTCACCTTGCATCAGAGCTATTCAACGAAATCCTTTAAGTAGAAATTATATTGTAAAATGTCAGTTGCTAAATGTCTTCCTTGGGCGTGTCTGTTCTAGGGCTTACAGATTATATCTGTTGTTAAATCACTTGCGTTTGCTTCTTAATTAGTGCACAGTAAAATAATACCTCAAGGGTATAAGTCGTGTTCTCCCTGTCCCTAATCGCTGTCGGAGAACGTCACGAGTGCAACTTCAACAGAACAATTCACTTTCATTCAGTGGTACCTGAGAGAGCAGAAATGTGATTGGAGCTCAAAAATTGAGCAGCTGTGACCTGGAAGTCGTAGAGTAGAAAGCAAACTGAGAACCTAAGTCAATAATTTTTACCCAGTGAGTTTAGTAGGGCAGACATCCTGTACAGTGTTATTGTTTATGTACATCCTGTCATGAAGTATTGCTTCTTTTTTTTTTTTTTTAGCACACCCTGTTTGGTGTAATTGTATCCTTTGTATGTACTTCTTTGAATGTTATTGTTTAGATGTCGCTCATCCAGTTTGTACGTGTTATTAGTGATGAGTGTTCCATCAGAAGCCAGTCGGAAGTGTAAGTACATAAGTAATGCCACACTGGGAAAAGACCAAGGGTCCATCGAGCCCAGCATCCTGTCCACGACAGCAGCCAATCCAGGCCAAGGGCACTGGCGAGCTTCCCAAACGTACAAACATTCTATACATGTTGTTGCTGGAATTGTGGATTTTTCCCAAGTCCATTTAGTAGCGGTTTATGGACTTGTCCTTTAGGAAACCGTCCACCCCTTTTTAAACTCTGCTAAGCTAACCGCCTTCACCACATTCTCCAGCAACAAATTCCAGAGTTTAATTACGCGTTAGGTGAAGAAAAATTTTCTCTGATTTGTTTTAAATTTACTACACTGTAGTTTATCGCATGCCCCCTAGTCCTAGTATTTTTGGAAAGCGTGAACAGACGCTTCACATCCACCTGTTCCACTCCACTCATTATTTTATATGCCTCTATCATGTCTCCCCTCAGCCGTCTCTTCTCCAAACTGAAAAGCCCTACTATTAGGTTTCAATTTGCTGTTCTCAAGTTCACCTCATTTATTGCATTTATGTTCATAGTTGGTCATTTTTACTGTTATCATGCTGTTAACAATTGTAAGTTTCATGTATTATTGTCATGCTGTATGCTGCGTTGGGTGAATCTCTTCATGAAGGCAGTTAATAAATCCCAATAAATAAACAAACTATGACCTGCTCTGAAAAGGAAGAGCTGCCCATGCCACAGGTTTCTTCCAGTGTTAGGATATATGATCATGAAGTTAAGACCTGTCGTTGTAAGATTCATGAAAATGAAACAACAAAGGCAGTAACAAACCTGAACAGTGGTAAGAAACAAAAGGTGAAATTGCCAAACCTTCCGACATAGCTTAACAAGGAAAAACCAGATAGGAGGGCATCACAGAGCAAATCAAGGTGCTTTGAAAAATGGCTTGTGTTTTGGACGTGCGCCGATCCACTTTTCAGCGCACCTGTAAAAAGGCCTTTTTAAAATTTTTCGCAAAAATGGACTTGTGGCAAAATCAAAATTGCCGCGCGTCCATTGTGGGTCTGCGACCTTACCACTACTACTACTACTTATCACTTCTATAGCGCTACAAGGCATATGCAGCGCTGTACACCATACATGAAAAGACAGTCCCTGCTCAAAGAGCTCACAATCTAAAAATGGAATGTTGCTAGTGGAATAGCAACATTCCATGTAGAATCTCAAATAGTAGCAACAGAATCTCCAATAGTAGCAACATCCATGTAGAATCTCAAATAGTAGCAACAGAATCTCCAATAGTAGCAACATCCCATGTTCCACTGCACTAACCACTAGGCTACTCCTCCACTAGCAACTTTCCATGTAGAAGCCTGCCCTTGCAGATCAGCAATGCGGCTGCGCAGTCTTCTGTTTCTGTGAGTCTGACAGGACGTCAGACTGACAGAAACAGAAGCCTGCACAGCTGCGTTGCTGATCTGCAAGGGCAGGCTTCTAAATTACTACTACTATTTATCACTTCTATAGCGCTACAAGGCATACGCAGCGCTGTACACCATACATGAAAAGACACCACCAGCCATTGACCTAGCGGTAAAGTCTCACGCAGTAACCAGGTGGTAATGACCTACGCGTGACAAATGCCACTTGGCGTGTGCCCGATATGCGCGTCCAAAAATAATTTCTCGGCCGTGCGTATTGGCCGCACGCCAAAAATGAAACTACTGCAAGAGCCGCGCGGTAGTCAGGCAGTAACTCCGTTTTGGCGCGAGTTGGGTGCGTATAGACGCTTACGCAGCTTACTAAAAGAGCCCCCAAGACAGCTATGTGATCTCCTATAGCGCTAAGCTATTCCAAATCTGCAGCACTTCATGTATTTTAATCAGTTGCCTTCTATACTGGATTAAAACCTTTCAGTTATTAAATGAATATACATTTTTAATTTTAATTACTTTTATATGAATTTTTAAAATAAAACCAAAGGCAAGTAACCCCGATACTTAGCTAATACCACAATGGCACAGCGCTGAAGATCAAACAGAGCTGCCGACGCCCACTATGGAGACAGCATGGAAAAAATACCATGTTGCCACTGTGTTCAAAACATCAATCTGACAAAAGTAACCAAAGCGAAAACATTTTTTAATAATAAAAAATGGTGAGCCGCTACATTTAGGTGGCAGCAGGTTTTAAATGAAACGTCAATATGTCATGACGTCACGAGTGACAAAGAGGGGCATTTTCGAAAGAAACGTCTAAGTTGGAATTTGGACGTCTTTGTAAAACGTCCAAATTCGGAGGCGGAGAAAATGTCATTTTCGAAAAAAGATGGACATCCATCTTTGTGTTCGAAAATACCATGGACGTCCTTGGATTTGCAGCCATTTTCGAATGCAAAGACTTCCAGGTCTAAAACGTCCAAAGTCAAGCCATTTGGACATGGAAGGTGGACCCTCCTCCAAGCCAGCATTTTTAGTAGACTGGTCCCCCTGACATGCCAGGACAGCAATCGGGAACCACTGCAGTGGACTTCATAAAATGCTCCCAGGTACACAGCTCCCTTACCTTGTGTGTTGAGCCTCCCCCCCCAAACCCACTACCCCAACTGTACACCACTACCATAGCCCTTACGGGTGAAAGGGGACACCTATATGTGGGTACAGAGGGTTTCTGGTGGGCTCACTGTTTCCTCCACAAGTGTAACAGGTAGGGGGGGTATGGGCCTGGGTCCACCTGTCTGAAGTACACTGCACCTACTACTAAACTACTCCAGGGACCTGCACGCACTGTCATGAACCTGAGTATGACATCTGAGGCTGGCAAGTAATATTTTTAATCATGTTTTTTGAGGGTGGGAGGGGGTTAGTGACCACTGGGGGAGTAACGGGAGGTCATACCCGATTCTTTCCAGTGGTCATCTGGTCATTTTGGGCACCTTTTTATGCCTTATTTGTAATAAAAACAGGTCTGGGTGAAAACGTCCAAGTTTTAGTCCTGGACGTCTTTGCTTTGTTCCATTATGGCTCAAAGACGTCCAAGTCCCGCCTCCGACATGTCCCCTTGAGATTTGGACGTCCTTGCGACGGACTTCCGAGAAAGACGTCCAAAATCAGGTTTCGATTATACCGATTTGGACGTCTCTGTGAGATGGATGTCCGAGTGTCGATTGATGTCACTTTTGGACGTCCATCTGTTTCGAAAATGAGCCTGAAAGCCACATAGAAACTGAGCGTAAGAAAAAAGTGTGAAAAAATGATATATCCATTGGCATATCACAACATGTCAAACTGAATATGAAAGAAAAATTTTTTAGAAAACATTTTTTTTGCAAATAATACAGGGGGTGGCAAACTATAACTAACAACAACTATCAGACTGACTGTTCACGTGTCCTTTAGATTGTAAGCTCTTTGAGCAGGGACTGTCCTTCTATGTTAAATTGTACAGCGCTGCGTAACCCTTGTAGCGCTTTAGTAATGTTAAGTAGTAGTAGTAGTAACAGCAATTGTTAGATTCATAGCAGGCAGGGCCCAAGGCTTTCACTCCATAATGATTTTAGTTTTTAAAGCTGCAAGGATAAACGGACTAGAGGTGTCTGTGGTTAGGTCCCCTGCAGGCACTTCCATCTGCTGAGAAGGCTTTTTTAACTTTCTTCCCTGGTCAGGATGAGGGCCAAGTGAGACTAGGTGTAAAGCCTTTTCAGGAATGACACCTAACTTGTTAAACAGATTGCTTCCAAGAGGTTTGATTGCTAAATAACTCTGAGATCTTCTGCAAGCATGTTAAGGCATGGCTATTTCCACAGCTTTTGGTCCTACACTGAGAACTTGGACATTTTGTTAGTGATGTTATGCTGTGCTATTTTAAAAGTATTTTGTTTAAAATGGTTAATATGTGGGAATCTAGCTTTTATTTATTATTGAAGTGGGCTTCTCAGTGGACTATGTGATTTTGACGGTTCCAACGTTACAGGAATGAATTTGGAGATCTCTCTTACCTTCTGTTCGAGGGGGTCCTGATGAAGAATGACTTCAGCACCTGACTCCCATTCATCTTTTATGGGGGATCTCAATGTTGCTATCGTCACTCTCACCTCAAAATGGTCCAATGTCCACTCCAGTAGACTATCAGGCTTATTTTCGAAAGAGAAGGGCGCCTATCTTCGACACAAATCGGGAGATGGGCTTCCTTCTCCCAGGGTCGCCCAAATCGGCATAATCGAAAGCCGATTTTGGGCGTTCTCAACTGCTTTCCATCGCGGGGACGACCAAAGTTCACAGGGGTGTGTCGGAAGCATAGCGAAGGCGGGACTGGGGCGTCCTCGGCCGATAATGGAAAAAAGAAGGGTGTCCCTGACAAGCATTTGGCCGACTTTACTTTTTTCTTGCGACCAAGCCTCAAAAAGGTGCCCGAACTGACCACCGGAGGGAATCGGGGTATCACCTTCCCTTACTCCCCCAGTGGTCACTAACCCCCTCCCACCCTTTAAAAAAAAAAAAACTTAAAAATATTTTTTGCCAGCCTCAAATGTCATACCCAGCTCCCTGACAGCAGTATGCAGGTCCCTGGAGCAGTTTTAGTGGGTACTACAGTGCACTTCAGGCAGGCGACCCAGGCCCATACCTCCCCTACCCGTTACGTTTGTGGAGGAAACAACGAGCCCTCCAAAACCCACCAGAAACCCACTGTACCCACATGTAGGTTCCCCCCTTCACCCCTCAGGGCTATGGTAGTGTTGTACAGTTGTGGGTAGTGGATTTTGTGGGGTTTTGTGGGGCTCAGCACCCAAGGTAAGGGAGCTATGCACCTGGGAGCAATTTCTGAAGTCCACTGCAGTGCCCCCTAGGGTGCCCGTTTGGTGTCCTGGCATGTCAGGGGAACCAGTGCAGTATGAATGCTGGCTCCTCCCATGACTAAATGGCTTGGATTTGGTCATTTCTGAGATGGGCGTCCTTGGTTTCCATTATCGCTGAAAACCGGGGACGACCATCTCTAAGGTCGACCTAAATGTTGAGATTTGGGCATCCCCGACCATATTATCGAAACGAAAGATGGACGCCCATCTTGTTTCAACAATACAGGTTTCCCCGCCCCTTTGCGGGGACACCCTGTGTGGACATTCTCAGCAAAACTTGGGCGCCCCGTTCGATTATGCCCCTCCATGGGGCTCATTTTCGAAAGAGAAGGACGTCCAAATCCGTATAATCAAAACCCAATTTAGGACGTCTCCAACCACACTCCGTCGCAAGGATGGCCAAAGTTCAAAGGGGCGTGTCATAGGCGTAGCGAGGGCGGGACTTGGGCATGCCTAACACTTAGACGTCTTTGACCCATAATCAGTACACAAGGTAAGGGAGCTATGTTCCTGGGAGCAGTTTCTGAAGTCTACTGCAGTGCCCCCTAGATTGGTGTCCTGGCATGTGAGGGGGACCAGTGCACTACAAATGCTGGCTCCTCCCACGACCAAATGGCTTGCATTTGGCCGTTTTTGACATGGACGTCTTTGGTTTCAAAAATCGCCAAAAGTCAGAAACGTCCATGTCTAGGGACGACCAAATCTAGGGATGTTCAAATTTAAGGATTTGGACGTCTGCGACGGTATTTTCGAAACGAAAGATCTTGCTTCGAAAATACGGGTTTCCCCGCCCCTGGATTTCACCATTTTGCAAGGACGTCTAAATCGCAACTTGATCAACCCTTTCGAAAATGCCCCTCTTCGTGACCCATTTCATTGTTATTATTGTATTATGTTTTTGTTTATTATTTTCTGACTTTTAAAATGATATTTATGGTCTCTGTGTTTTATGTTTTGTAATCTAGTGTTTGTTGTGTTATTTGATGACTCTGTACATTGCCTTGATTAACCACTTTTCTCCTACTCACCACTCCCACACAGCTCTCCCCACATGGGTGACACCAGTACTAGTGCTCACCTCCGACACTAACCCTCGGCCGCACACTCATGTCAGCAGGGGTCACAGAAGAGGTGGAGCCCTCTTCCTTTCTACCCTGGGGTTGAGCGCATCACCTCTACAACACACCAAAACCCTCTGAGCTCCAGTTACACAGGAGGATGAAGTGTTTTATGCACATCATGGTGATGGGTTGCCTCATCCAACCTACATCTTTAATTTATATCTGATAACTCCTTTAGAAATGCAAATAAAACTTGACAGGACTGATGAATTGGTACATAACTGAAAAGCATAAAATAAAATGTCAGACAAAAGCCATAAGGCCCATCGTGTCTGCCCAATTTCCTTCCCTGTTGCCACTCTATAGACCCTAATTGGTCTTCAACCTTCCTTCCATGTCCTGATTTTGAAGGATCCTCCATGCTTATCCAGTCTTTCGTGAATTCCATTTCACTTCTCCGGTGAGAGGGTGTGCTACGCATCCATCATCTTTTTCCATCGATGAATATATTGCACCCTTGAGTTTCATACTGTAAGCCTCTTGCTCTAGATGTTTCTACTGAAGAATCCTTGCAGGTCTCTATCACGATAACAGTAATGGAGAGCAATTCTCCCTCTACGTTGTGCGGGAGTCCTATGCCTATGTTCCTGCCAGTGAGGGGTGCTGCTTCAGTATCACAGGTTGAATAACTAGGGCCAGGCAGGTTCCCAGGAGTTTTGCAGAGCTTACCTGCGATTGAAAATGTGATACTAAAACAGAACCCCTCAGTGGCAGGAATGTAGGCGGAGGACCCCTGCACAGCATAAGGCAGGGGTTCTGAACCCAGTCCTCAGAACGCACTTAGCCAGTCAAGTTTTCAGGTTACCCACAATGAATATGCATGATAGCGCCTGCGTGCTATCTCCATTGTATGCAAATTTATCTCATGCATAATCATAGTGGGTATCCTGAAAACCTGACTGACTGGCTAAGTGTTTCCTGAGGACTGGGTTCAGAACCCCTGGCTTAGAGGAAACACACACACCTGACTTGAATCCTGTCATTGCAATGACGCTGTTCAGCCAGGGGCCATGTGCCTTCCAGAATCTTCTGATCAGGGACCCTGAAGCCCATCACTATGTCACCATTGCACAAGTATGACTCCCTCCACCCATGAGCTGGGAACACTACCTCTGCAGCATCCACAGCACCAAATGAACCAGGGAGTGGAAGACCTGAGCTGGGAATCGAGCCCAGATCTTTCCTGAGCCACCAGGTCAGTCCCATAAGATCAGATTTGCTTCTTATTTGAGGCACCTTGTTGACAAGGGAATGATTCATCCCTACAAAACAAACATGTCCATTAATAGAACTCTGAGCACAGGCATCCTACTCACAACTAGGTACATACTTCCTTATTAACTCTTTAATTGCTAAAGCCCTGCAGGGTTTTTCTGCATAGCCTTGGACCTTGAGGGCAACAGACACAGGGCAGGATTAAGCATTTGGTAGGCTCTAGACAAACAAGTTCTTGGACCCCCTATCATAGTATAAATGTATTTTAAAACTCTCACAGACCGGTCCCCATGTGCTTCTGAGCACAGAAGAAAACTGGCAAAGAAGGAAGCAGCACGTAAGAAGCAGGGCTCAAGGGACTTTGGTGGCCTGAGGCAACTTTTGCAATCTGGTAGCTCTCTCTCCGCTTCCCAGCCCCCCTGCCTGTGATCCAGTATCTGTCTCTGTTAGGTCCCCTCCTCCTGCTGGACCAGGTGAGGCACTGGCTCAGGGCATGGCTGATAAAGGGCATCAAAATCGCAGTCCAGCATTTATCCCTCTAGGACTTCGAAGGTACACTGGACTGGAATTCTGATGCCCTTTATTACTGACACCCTGAGTCAGTGAAGCGCTGTGTACGACTGGTAGCACTATAGAAATGATCTGTAGTAGTAGTACCTCACCTGCTCCATTGGTTGAGCCAGGCCTGGTTAAAAAGGCAACTTACTGGCTCATGTCAACTGGAGGACAATGCACATGGGGTGGGGAGAACAGACAGCAACTCTGGTTCTTCCTCAGGATTTACACAACAAAAACTGACGAATGTGCAAATGGAAAGGGGCATGGCCTGGGTATGTTTTGGGTGTTACCAGGTGTCAGCAGGCCACCACCTTCAGGCCTTCCTGCACGTATGAACTCGGCTGACACTGGAAGGGCCCTTCCATGGACACAGCACTCCCAGAAGCAGACTCCAAAAATATGCTTAAAACCGCTTTATTCCATCAGCAAGGCCAAGACATTCCCTCTTCCAGACACAGTCCTTGGTTACAGCACATATCACCCCTTGTTCCTTCCTCCCACCTGCCACAGTTTCTGGATACAGTTTAAATCACTCACTGCTTCCCCAGCATGGCATGACTTCTGGACACAGTTCAAATCATTCACTGCTTCCCCAGCATGGCATGACTTCTGGACACAGTTCAAATCACTCACTGCTTCCCCAGCATGGCACTTCTCTCCCCCTTGAGTGGAACAGCTGCTTAACTTTTCCTCCAAGCTTTCCCCAGCCTTGAAGAAAGTTTATTATGAAGCCTTTCAACTTCTTCCCTTGTACCTCAGCTAGAGCAGCAATCTCCATGGGCTCACTTCCCCAGTCATCTTGGGCTTGGATCTCCTCTCCGATCTCTTTCTCCATCTCCCATTCCATGGGCTCCTCTCCTTTTATGGGCCCCAGCTGGTCCTCTCCCTCCTCAGCCAATCCCCCTCCTCTCCCTCGGGATCCTGGGACTTGTAGTTCCCTTGCTCTCCCTTTGCTTGCCCCCAGGGCTTTGCAGGGGTTCTTGGGAACTGTAGTCCTCCTCCCTTCTCCGGCTCTTGGGAAACTTATGCCTCTGTGGGGGCGTGGCTTCCCAGCCCCTAGGATCCTTGGACTTGTAGTTGGAATCCCGAGTATGAAGCCTACCCATCTCGCTCCTCTCCCAGGTCCCTTCTTCCCTGACCCTCAGGGGTTCCTCACATAGGTCAGGCCTGAAAAATGAAAGTTAATTCCCCCTTTTCGGAAGGGGAATGAGCATCGATGTCCTACTCCTAATAGGTTGATGTCGGAATTTACACCTGATACCCAGGACGTTGAGATTTCAGAGACGTGCTCCTATCAAGCAGAGCTCCACTGGAGGGATTAGGAAAGGTTGCCCCTTAATCCCCCAGTGCTTGCTGCCCACCCCTCCCCCAAATAAAAGACAAACTGCCAAGAGATAATGAGCTCTGTGACAGCAGCAGGAATATAAATGTTTATGTCCCATCATATAAACTTTTATGTGTCCATTAGACCTGTTGATATGTGTTTATTTTTCTAAAATGAGTGTTAATTCCACACATAACCATCTCTCCGTGTAATTCAGAGCAGGTTCTACATTGGAAGATCCTGTTCTAAAATATTAGCAGAACTCGAGACGTCCCACCCTGGACATCTCAATTCCATATGTACATCCTTTCTAAAACGTCACGCTAAATGTTTTAAAGTTTGTATTGACTGTTCTTTGGACTCTTAGTAGGAAAACGATTTGTTATGGAATAAGGATTGTTTTTATTAACCTGTTTGGTTTTACAGTCTGTCTCCCGAAGATAACTCAAAACAGAGCAATAAAACATCATAAATCAATAAAAGTCCGAAACAACAATACAACAGATGCACATTAAAGCCAGGACAGTCTCTTTTGCTAAGAATGAGTTGGCCCACCCATAGCCCTATGTGAAATTGAGCAAACCAACCACCCCTCAAAAGCTATACTGAACATCCAGAAAGCTACATGAACACTACCAAGGGTAGTTAGTGGGGTTCCTCAGGGGTCCGTGCTAGGACCGCTGCTTTTTAATATATTTATAAATGATTTAGAGATGGGAGTAACTAGCGAGGTAATTAAATTTGCTGATGACACAAAGTTATTCAAAGTCGTTAACTCACGCCAGGATTGTGAAAAATTACAGAAGGACCTTACGAGACTGGGAGACTGGGCGGCTAAATGGCAGATGACGCTTAATGTGAACAAGTGCAAGGTGATGCATGTGGGAAAAAAGAACCCGAATTATAGCTATGTCATGCAAGGTTCCACGTTAGGAGTTACGGACCAAGAAAGGGATCTGAGTGTCGTCGTCAATAATACACTGAAACCTTCTGCTCAGTGTGCTGCTGCGGCTAAGAAAGCGAATAGAATGTTGGGTACTATCAGGAAAGGTATGGAAAACAGGTGTGATGATGTTATAATGCCGTTGTATCGCTCCATGGTGCGACCGCACTTTGAGTATTGTGTTCATTTCTGGTCGCCGCATCTCAAGAAAGATATAGTAGAATTGGAAAAGGTGCGGAGAAGGGCGACTAAAATGATAGCGGGGATGGGACGACTTCCCTATGAAGAAAGATTAAGGAGGCTAGGGCTTTTCAGCTTGCAGACGAGACGGCTGAGGGGAGACATGATAGAGGTATATAAAATATTGAGTGGAGTGGAACAGGTGGATGTGAAGCGTCTGTTCACACCTTCCAAAAATACTAGGACTAGGGGGCTTGCGATGAAACTACAGTGTAGTAAATTTAAAACAAATCGGAGAAAATGTTTCTTCACCCAACGCGTAATTAAACTCTGGAATTCGTTGCCGGAGAACGTGGTGAAGGCGGTTAGCTTGGCAGAGTTTAAAAAGGGGTTAGACGGTTTCCTAAAGGACAAGTCCATAAACCGCTACTAAATGGACTTGGGAAAAATCCACAATTCCGGGAACAACATGTATAGAATGTTTGTACATTTGGGAAGCTCGCCAGGTGCCCTTGGCCTGGACTGGCCGCTGTCGTGGACAGGATGCTGGGCTCGATGGACCCTTGGTCTTTTCCCAGTGTGGCATTACTTATGTACTTATATGCATCTGGATCAGTCTCTCTCATTGAACTTTCATATCTCACTTGACGAGAAACCTAAGACGAATAAAGACATTTTTCGAGACAGTACAATTCAGATTGTTAGTACAATTTACTATTACTATCGAAACTGGACTATTGCAACCTCTTACTACTCAGAAGCCCCCCCCCCAAACTACAATCAGTCCAAAACATAGCAGTCCAGTTAATCTATTCACCACATAAACCTTTTCCTACCACTACTTAACCTTGTATTTGTAAATGTTTACTCCGGAGCCTACCAACACCTCTCTGGCAACATGTAAGCCACGTTGAGCCTGCGAATAGGTGGGAAAATGTGGGGTACAAATGTAATAAATAAATAAATAAATAAAAAGCATGATCCCATCTCCCCATCTAGATGTACAACTGGATTGGGTTCCTGTGGAGGCAAGAAGTCAGTTCACGCATGCTTTTCCTTAGAGGAGATTGTCCTAGCTATTTGATCACGTTTGTGAATTTTAGCAATAATAAAAAAAATGAGAAGCTCCAAAAATAATTCCCCCTTCACATTTCCTTCCCCAAAAGGTGTAAAACAAGCTAGTGTTTACACACAGCTAGTGGCAGACCAGCCCCCCCCCCCCCCCCCCGAAATCTAGAAAGACTTGGGACTAAGTCTAGACAATTTACACAACTATACACAGTTCAGAAAACAAGTAAAAACGACCCTCTTCAAAAAGTTCCTATGCTAATGTTTTTCTCTTCTCAAGTACCTGAACTGACGGCAAATCAAAGTATGTTGTAAATCCCGAAAGACTCTCTCAGTATCTCTTTCAATCCTTGTAAACCGCTTAGAACTTTTTTTTTGGTCCAAGCAGTCTAGAAATCCAACTAAAGTATGGCTAAGAAATTGCATATCAGAATATGCAGTTTGTTTGTTTGTTGTTGTTGTTGTTTTGTGTTTGTGTATGTGCATGTGCATGTGTGTATGTCATGGAAGCATTCTGCAGTCTGCAGTCATGCTGTTGCACAGTGACATAGAGGGGCATTTTCGATATGACGTCTAAGTTCAACTTTGGATGTTTTGCAAAAAAAACGTCCAAAATCTGAATAGGAAAGAAGGTCATTTTCAAAAAAGGAAAACGTCTATCTTTTTTTTTTTTTTTTTTTTGCAAAAATACTGTTTTGAACAAGGTTTTGTGATTTGGACGTTTTATTTTTTGGTCCATTTTCGGAAAACAAAAAAAAACGACAGAGTGCAAAATGCACAAAATCAAGCCATTGGGATGTAAACTGACCCCCCCCCCCCCCCCCCCCAAACATCCCAGGAATACAATAAAGCAACCTAGGAGGCCCTGGAGTGGACTCATAAAATGCTCCCATCTCATCATTGCTCCCTTATCTTGTCTGCTGAGCTCCCCTAAACCCACTCCTCCAACTGTACACCACTACCATAGCCCTTACAGGTGAAGGGGGCACCTATATGTGGTTACAGTGGGTTTCTAGTGAGTTTTGGAGGGCTCAGTTTCCTCCACAAGTGTAACAGGTAGGGGGCGATATGGGCCTGGGTCCACCTGTCTGCAGTGCACTGCTCCCAACACTAAACTACTCCATCTGAGGCTGGCATAGAAGCTAGCAAGTAATGCTTTAAATCACATTTTTGGAAGGTGGGAGGGGGTTAGTGACCACTGGGGGAAGGAGAGGTCATCCCTGATTCCCTCTGGTGGTCATCTGGTCAGTTAGGGCACCTTTTTGTGCCTTATTCGTTATAAAAACAGGTCTAGCTCAAAATGTTTTTGTTTTAGTCCTGGACAGTTTTGTTTTGTTCCACTAAGGCTGAAAAACAGCCAGGAACGCCCAGATCCCGCCCATGACACGCCCCCCCTTGTGATGTGAATGCACTTCTGATGGACTTCATAGAAAAACATCTAAAAAAAATTGGTTTTGAAAATAATCAATTTGGACGTTTTTGAGAGAAAAATGTCCAAAAGCAAATAGATGCCACTTTTTGGACATTTTTCTCTTTTGAAAATGAGCTCCATAGAGGGGCATAATTGAACAAAAACGTCTATCTCCATGGGCGTTTATCTCCGAGAATGGGTCTGTGAAGGGGCGGACCGAACCGTATTTTCGAAAAAAATAGACGTCCATGTTTTATTCGACAATTTGTGAGCTGGGCGTTTTTGTTTTTCAGCGATAATGGAAAATGAAAGCACCCAGCTCAAAAATGAATAAATCCAAGGCATTTGTTCGTGGGAGGGGCCAGGATTCGTAGTGCACTGGTCCCCCTCACATGCCAGGACACCAACCGGGCACCCTAGGGGGCACTTTTACAAAAACAAAAAAAAAGGTAAAAGAGCTCCCAGGTGCATAGCACCCTTCCCTTGTGTGTTGAGCCCCCCAAATCCCCCTCAAAACCCACTGCCCACAAGTCTACACCATTACTATAGCCTTAAGGGGTGAAGGGGGGCACCTACATGTGGGTACAGTGGGTTTGGGGGGGTTGGACGACTAAGCATTAAGCAGCACAATTGTAACAGGTAGGGGGGGATGGGCCTGGGTCCACCTGCCTGAAGTCCACTGCACCCCCTAACAACTGCTCCAGGGACCTGCATACTGCTGCCAGGGAGGTGGGTATGACATTTGAGGGTGAAAATAAAAAGTTGTGAAACATCATGTTTTGTGGTGGGAGGGGGTTAGTGACCACTGGGGGAGTCAGGGGAGGTCATCCCCGATTCCCTCTGGTGGTAATCTGGTCATTTAGGGCACTTTTTGGGGCCTTATTCGTGAAAAAACAGGATCCAGGAAAAGTGCCCTAAATTCTAGCTACAAACGCATACTTTTTTTCCATTATCGGCGAAAGGTGCCCATCTCTCCTCAGCCGATAACCACGCCCCAGTTCCACCTTCACCACGCCTCCGACACGCCCCCGTCAACTTTGTACGGTTCCGCGATGGAGTGCAGTTGAAAACGTCCAAAATCTCCTTTCCATTATATCGATTTATTCGTTTTTGTGAGATAAACGTCTATCTCCCGATTTGGGTCGAAATCTAGGCGTTTTTCTCTTTCAGTTATAAGGTGGATAGTAACATAGTAGATGACGGCAGATAAAGAGCTGCATGGTCCATCCAGATCTTTATCTGTCCTTGCCATTTTCAGGGTACAGACCATAGAAGTCTGCATTGCACTGGCTTAATTTTCAATGCTGGAGTTGCCATTAAAGCTTGCTCCAACCCAACCAGATCTATCTAGCCATCCTGTTCATAAGAAATGGATCCTCAGGAGCTTAGCCGAGATTGGGTGGCAAAGCCGGTGGCGGGAGGCGGGGATAGTGCTGGGCAGACTTACACGGTCTGTGCCCTGAAAAGGACAGGTACAAATCAAGGTAAGATATACACAAAAAGTAGCACATATGAGTTTGTCTTGTTGGGCAGACTGGATGGACCATGCAGGTCTTTTTCTGCCATCATCTACTATGTTACTATGTTAATAGGGACACAGGCCATAGAAGTCTGTCCAGCATGACCTGCCATGCTCAATGCATCCCTCATAATACTATCACACCCCCTGGAAATGTTCCCCCTTTTCCATATGACTGCAAAGCTATGAGCTAACAGCAAAGTCTATACGTTGGGTGGGGGTTTTTTTTTTTGTTGTGCTTTACATAAAAAATAAATAAATGGAAATTGCACTTTTCACGGGTTTCTACAGATCAAGGCATCCCAGTCCTGTCCTGATGACTCCACAGCCAGTGGGGTTTTCAGGATTTCCTCAATGAATATGCATGTGATAAATTTGCATGTACTGAGTCTCCAGAGTACACAAATTGATCTCCTACCTATAAACGATGGATATTCTGCCAGTATGACTGGCTGTGGGGGGTCACCGGGACAGGTTTGGAAAGCCTTGAGAATGAACATATAAAAATAATGAAAAAAAGGTCATAGTTTATTGCTGTTTGTTTTACGGCACCTTCCTGATTAACGAGGTTGCTAAGGTCTGGCTCAAATTATTTGAAGGAGTGGGGGGAGGGAATGTGCTGGCTGAGTCACAGCATCCAGCCCCACTATTTGTGAGTTGAGCAAACAGCGCATGGGTTGCAGAAGGTGTGATGCTGTGGAATCCCCAGGCCTGGCCAGCATCGCCCTTATCTACCTAGCTGTATTTACACACTGTCAGTCAGCAGCAGTATGGTTATCTGAACTGGTGGAAAATGAGGAGCTTATAAGTCCACAGGTGGGCGGCTACGTGCAGGTATATTGGCAAAGTGAGTAATTGAAAGGATTCTCATTTTGTACTTGGGGTTTTGCTACCGTAGGACCAGTGGCGTAGCCAAGGGTGGGCTGGGGTGGGCCCAGGCCCATCCACTTTAGGTTCAGGCCCACCAAGTAGCAGCATACCTATAATGTGGCTGGCAGGGACCCCAAGCCCCACCAGCCAAAAACTCCCAACAACTGTTTGCTGGTGGTGAAAATCTGCTATTTAAAAGGTATATGGGGGAGAGGGGATGTTTGAAAGACCATATGGCATGCAGGCAAGGGAGAGAGAAACCAAATCACTTGTAGGACAAGGCGGAGTTCTGCCCACCCACCTTGGGTCCAGGCCCACCCAAACTTGAGTGTCTGGCTACACCCCTGCGTAGGACATGAGCTCACAACTGCTGCATTCTCTGAAATTTGAGTTTAATATGTAGACAACATTCAGTGTCACCCCCTTTGAAAATGGTTCCCATTTGGGCCCCCATGGATTTCTAGGATATCAGAATTTCTGACTTCTCGGTCTTGTGAACATGTATACCTTGGAGGGGGTGATATGATACAGACGTTCAAATATTTGAAAAGTATCAATCCACAAACGAACCTTTTCCGAAGACAGGAAGGCAGTAGAACTAGAGGACATGAATTGAGGTTGAAGGGGGGCAGACTGAGGACTAATGTCAGGAAGTATTTTTTTCACGAAGAGGGTGGTGGATATGTGGAATGCCCTCCCGCGGGAGGTGGTGGAGATGAAAACGGTAATGGAATTCAAACATGCGTGGGATAAACACAAAGGAATCCTGTTTAGAAGGAATGGTTCCGTGGAATCTTAGCGGAGATTGGGTGGTGATGCCGGTAATTGGAAACAAAATGGGAGCTGGGCAGACTTCTACGGTCTACGCCCTGGGAAAGGCAAGGACGAATCAAACTTGGGTATACATATAAAGTATCAATGAGTTTATCTTGTTGGCCAGACTTGATGGACCGTACAGGTCTTTATCTGCCGTCATTTACTATGTTACTATGTTTGTTACGGGAACCAGGTACCTCCATGCTTATCGGACCTTCGTAACAGCACATCTACTCCTGAACTGTTCTGGAACATCTAGTCCCATTTTCTGATGAGGAAAAACGATCGTTATGGCATCAAGTGCTCATAATTTCCTATTCTAGTCAGACAAAGGCCTAGACCTGCATTGATCTAAAGTCACTGCTGGATTTCTAATGCTCGCCTTTAAGAATTCTGGGATATGTAGTCGTCCCTCTGCAGCCGTGCACACAGAGATGTGGCGGGCATACTGGAGCATATGGGCATTGTGTATTTCTGAAGGCACTATGTCTATTTATTTATTTGTTACCTTTGTATCCCACATTTTCCCACCTATTTGCAGGCTCAATGCGGCTTACATAGTACCAGAGAGGCGTTCGCCAACTCCGGTATGAACAAATACAAAGTGATGTTGTGGTAGAATAAGGTTCATGTGGGACAAACACATTAGGGAATCGCAGAGCGGAAGAGTTATGTTATGTCCATTATGTGCTTTGGTTTCATTGTGTTGCAGGGTTCAGGCATTTAAGTTGGGTCGGTAGGGTATGCCTTTTTGAATAGGTTAGTTTTTAGTGATTTCCGGAAGTTTAGGTGATCGTACGTAGATTTCAAGGCTTTTGGTAATGAGTTCCACAGTTGTGTGCTTATGTAGGAAACACTGAATGCATAAGTTGATTTGTATTTGAGTCCTTTGCAGCTTGGGTAGTGGAGATTTAGATATGTTCATGTTGATCCGGATGTGTTTCTGGTTGGTAGGTCTACGAGGTCTGTCATGTGTCCCGGGACTTCATTGTAGATAATTTTATGAAGCAGGGTGCAGATTTTGAAAGCAATACGTTCTTTGATTGGGAGCCAGTGTAGTTTTTCACGGATGGGTTTAGCGCTTTCGAATGGCGTTTTTCCAAATTTAAGCCTGGCTGCCGTGTTTTGAGCGGTCTGAAGTTTCTTTATGATTTGTTCTTTGCATCCCGCATAGATTCCATTGCAGTAGTCTACATGGCTTAGTACCATTGATTGTATCAGGTTATAACTTGTGCAATCATAGAAGTAGGATCTATAAAATAAGGACAGTTCAAAGTGATTGCTTGAAATTAAGTGTAACGATATATAGGAACATTATGAGTCCTGAGCAAGGGCTGGGGAGTGGGCCGGTAAATAACACAGCCGGACACAGGGTGAAACTAAAAATAAGTATTTATTCCAAGGAATCCTTGGGACGGTTCCTTTATTTATTTATTTATTTATTTATTTATTTATTTATCATTTTACTTAATTACATTCACAGTGGTAACTAAAGGAAGTTGCTGCAGAGGGTTCTTCATCTGTTCTTTCAACTCCACAAACTCTTGTAATTTCTTAGGTTCAACAAATAAGTAATAAGGAAATAAAACACTTACAAGGGAATCGCGCTAGGAAGGTCCCACCTAGGGCAATGATTCCTGGCTTAAAAGCCAAGAATTCACACCTCCCAGTCTGCGATTCCCTTGATATGTCGGGAAATATATTCATCTTTGAACCCAAAAAACTATCAACCATGTGTCGGAAATACAATTTCAAAACATTGCTCCTATCTAAATCAAAGGCGAAAGTCACTAATAATATAACTCTATCTGTAATTTCTGAATTTTCCAAAATGTCAGTTAAGTTCACATCTCTTTTCTCTGATAAAGAAAATTTTAAGGGAAATAAATCACTTTAGACACCAGAGAGTGGCTATCAGAAGGTATTTGCAAAATATCAGAGAAATATTTCTTCAACAGTTCAGTAGCTGATATATAGGATGTTAAAGGAAAATTTATCATTCTCAAGTTATTTTTTCCTTAATTGGTTCTCCAGAAATTCCATTTTTACAAGAAATACGGCTGTCCTTCATTACCAAATTAACTGATTTTCATAGAGAAACCATTTCCGTAATCAAATTCTCTATTTTTATATCTTGGACTTCCACTTTGTTAGATAAGTATTAATATAAATTCTTTAACTCACATGTTTATTCCTGAAAATTTTTAAACATCTGAAGAAGAGAGTTATTCACACTCTGCAGCACTTCCCATAGTATGTCCATTGTGACATTATTGGCTTCACCAGATCCAATTTCTCCACAGAAACCGCTCTAGATATCTTCAGGGGGAAGAGCTCACTCTCCAATCCCTGAGTTGGTTTATTATCCGGAGTCGATGCTGCGCCAGGACACAGCAGGTACACAGGTACAGGCATTTAGATGCTATTCGATAACTGGGTGTCTAGATATTCTTGTGTGTAACTGCAAAGGGGGTGGTCTCATGGGAGGGGCATGGGTGGATCATGGCTGTTTCCACTATTCTTACACGCTGTTTAGAGAATACTCACATTTACATGTGCAACTGTCGCATTTAGGCACAATCATTTTCCATAGACGTACGTGGTCGCTCCTAAAATTAGGCGTGAACCGGGTACTTGCGCTAAATTTTCTATAACAACTTTGGCGTGCAAACGTTCCATTATACAACCCTGGCTGAGAGCTGAGATTTTAGGGGGCCTAACTTTTAGAATTGACCACAGTTATGGAGTTGCACCTAGACACACCTGTGGCATGTTCACATGTATGTGAACACATATGTGTATATGCCATTATTCTAATTATTTACATGCACAAGCAAGGCTTATATGTTAGAGTTTACTTTAAAGCAGGGGTCCTCAAATCCAGTCCTCGAGGTCCACAATCCAGCCTGGTTTCCAGGATTTCCACAATGAATTTTCATGAGATCTATTTGCATTCACTGCTTTCATTGCATGCAAATATATCTCAAATATATTCTTTGTGGAAATCCTGAAAACCAGGCTGGGTTGTGGAACTCGAGGACTGGATTTGAGGCCCCCTACTTTACAGAATTACCCTCACAAGGGCTTACACAATTACCTCAAGAGGGGACATTCTAGTGAACTATTGTTTGCTTTTTAATAGGAATTGTACCTGGTGACTCTTCTTGTACCTGGTGACAGATTTTATAAAAGAAACATAACATAAGAATAGCCATACTGGGTCAGACTGATGGTCCATCTAACCCAGAATCCTGCTTCCAGCAGTGGCCAATCCAGGTCACAAGAACCTGGCAGAATCCTAAACAGTGGTAAGATTCCGGAATCCCAAAGAACAGCAAAATTCCAGCATCCCAAAGAGCAGCAAGATTCTGGATTCCCAAAGAGTAGCAAGTTTCTGGAATTCCAAAGAGTAGGAAGATTCCAGAATCCCAAAGAGCAGCAAGATCCTAGAATCCCAAAGAATAGCAAGGTTCCGTGTGGCCATTTTGGGAGGGGGGGGGGGAAGCTCTTACCGACTACTACCAGGTACACTCTGATGCTACAAAAATAAATGTATAAAGAAATATATATTTGTAACGCTGGATATGAGTGTTTAGCGAGCAGTAAGCCCGCGTTGGACTTACTGCCACTTAGTAAAAGGAGCCCTGAATGAGCTGCTTCATGCCAAAGTGGTTAAATTGTTAGCCTTCTAATTACAAAAGAACGACAAAACAAGGACTCTTTGCCGGAGGATGTGGTAACAGCGGTTAGTGTATCTGGGTTTTGAAAGGGTTTGGACAAATTCCTGGAGGAAAAGTCCATAATCTGCTATTGAGACAGACACGGAAAGCAACTGCTTGCCCTGGGATTTGTAGTGTGGAATGTTGCTACTCTGAGATTCTGGATGGAATCTTGTCACTCTTTAGAATTCCAGAAGCTTGCTATTCTTTGGGTTTCTACATGAAATGTTGCTACTCTGAGATTCTACATGGAATTTTGTCACTCTTTAGGATTCCAGAATCTTGCAGTTCTTTGGGGTTCTACATGGAATGTTGCTACTCTGAGATTCTGCATGGAATCTTGTCACTCTTTAGGATTCCAGAATCTTTCTATTCTTTGTGGTTATACATGGAATGTTGCTACTCTGAGATTCTGGATGGAATCTTGTCACTCTTTAGAATTCCAGAATCTTGCTATTCTTTGGGTTTCTACATGGAATGTTGCTACTCTGAGATTCTACATGGAATTTTGTCACTCTTTAGGATTCCAGAATCTTGCAGTTCTTTGGGGTTCTACATGGAATGTTGCTACTCTGAGATTCTGAATGGAATCTTGTCACTCTTTAGAATTCCAGAATCTTGCTATTCTTTGGGTTTCTACATGGAATGTTGCTACTCTGAGATTCTACATGGAATTTTGTCACTCTTTAGGATTCCAGAATCTTGCAGTTCTTTGGGGTTCTACATGGAATGTTGCTACTCTGAGATTCTGGATGGAATCTTGTCACTCTTTAGGATTCCAGAATCTTGCTCTTCTTTGGAGTTCTACTTGGAATGTTGCTATGATTTGGGTTTCTGCCAGGTACTTGTGACCTGGTTTGGCCACTGTTTGGAAAACAGGATACTGGACTAGATGGACCATTGGTCTGACTCAGTATGGCTACTCTTATGTTCTTAAATCGTACTTTTGCAAAACTCCTATTGCAGAGATGCTGTGCTGCAGTAGTTTCTCTCAGCTAGTAAAACCTTATCGCTCTGTAAAGGTTAGCTAGAACTTATCCTGTGGCTGCACTGACAGCCTGTTTCTCCGTGGCCCTGTTCTCTCCTAACCATCTGTAGCTGAAAGTTAATGAGTAGCTCCATGGTACACAGCTCTGGAGGTCATTAAATACCAGCATGCCAACCAGGACCTGCCAGTGCCTATATCAGAAAGGGCAGGCCAGTTGTGATTCACACTGTTTGCTTAGCAGTAGTATTTACAATTTCTATAACTGAGGGAATGTTTGCCCAGAAAGCTTCCAGGGAAGCCTGTTTTCCAGCTGTACGTACAATGCACAGAAGTTAATCTCTTCCGTGAAGATGGGAACCTAATCTGCAGGTGTTAATTGTACCCAAGAGACGAAGGAGATTGTGCAGCCAGGGTTAGAAAAGTCTGCACCCCAGTTTTTACCATTAATCAGCATATTTAGACATTGCTTCACAATCACAAAATTCCTGCATCCTTAGTTAAATATTTTCAATGATTAAACTTTAAAAAAAAGTACACGCACAGCAGTTTTTTGCCCCGTTTTTCTTCCCCTTCTCCATTGCTTCTTTCTTGCTCCACCATATCTTCTCTTCCCAAAAGTACTTCTTTTCTACATTCGCCATCTCCTTTTCAGTTCCTCTTCCCACCCTCAGTCCCTCTTCTACATCTCGCCTCTCTGTGCTTCTCTCCTTTATTCCTCCAGGGACTCTTTCCCATTACTTCCTGCTACCCTGTTTTCTTTTTTCCTCCAGATTTCTATCTGCCCACCCTCTTCTCCAGTTTTCCATCAAACTCTCGTCATCTTATTTCATCCCTCCATCTCAACATTCTGCCCTCTGTCTCACCGATTGCCACCACCTGCATACCGTGTTGCCATCACGCCCTTTGGAAGAAGAGAGCCACTGCCATGAGGTTAGTGAGTTTAGTAGCAAGGAGGGAGCAGAGGAGCAGGAGCAAGAAAGTGAGAGTCGGCAATGGTGAGGAGGGAGTAGAGGACTAGGATAAGGGAGAGTTAGTTAGTGTAGTGGTGAGGAGTAGAGGAATAGCAGTAAGAAATGGAGACTCTGTGAGTATAATGGTGAGGAGGACGTGGAGGAGCGAGGGTAAGAAATGGAGACTCGGTGAGTGTAATGGTGAGGAGGACGTGGAGGAGCGAGGGTAAGAAAGGGAGACTTGGTGAGTATAATGGTGAGGAGAATGTGGAGGAGTGAGGGTAAGAAAGGGAGACTTGGTGAGTGTAATGGTGAGGAGGACGTGGAGGAGCGAGGGTAAGAAAGGGAGACTTGGTGAGTATAATGGTGAGGAGAACGTGAAGGAGGGAGGGTAAGAAAGGGAGACTTAGTGAGTGTAATGGTGATGAGGACGTGGAGGAGCAAGGGTAAGAAAGGGAGACAGTGAGTATAATGGTGAGGAGAACGTGAAGGAGGGAGGGTAAGAAAGGGAGACTTGGTGAGTGTAATGGTGATGAGGACGTGGAGGAATAAGGGTAAGAAAGGGAGACTTGGTGAGTGTAATGGTGAGGAGGAAGTGGAGGAGCAAGGGTAAGAAAGGGAGACTTGGTGAGTGTAATGGTGAGGAGGACGTGGAGGAGCGAGGGTAAGAAAGGGAAACTTGGTGACTGTAATGGTGAGGAGGAAGTGGAGGAGCAAGGGTAAGAAAGGGAGACTTGGTGAGTATAATGGTGAGGAGAAAGTGAAGGAGGGAGGGTAAGAAAGGGAGACTTGGTGAGTGTAATGGTGATGAGGACATGGAGGAACAAGGGTAAGAAAGGGAGACTTGGTGAGTGTAATGGTGAGGAGGAAGTGGAGGAGCGAGGGTAAGAAAGGGAGACTTGGTGAGTGTGATGGTGAGGAGGAAGTGGAGAAGCGAGGGTAAGAAAGGGAGACTTGGTGAGTGTAATGGTGAGGAGGAAGTGGAGGAACGAGGGTAAGAAAGGGAGACTTGGTGAGTGTAATGGTGAGGAGGAAGTGGAGGAGCAAGGGTAAGAAAGGGAGACTTGGTGAGTGTAATGGTGAGGAGGAAGTGGAGGAGTGAGGGTAAGAAAGGGAGACTTGGTGAGTGTAATGGTGAGGAGAATGTGAAGGAGGGAGGGTAAGAAAGGGAGACTTGGTGAGTGTAATGGTGATGAGGAAGTGGAGGAACAAGGGTAAGAAAGGGAGACTTGGTGAGTGTAATGGTGAGGAGGAAGTGGAGGAACAAGGGTAAGAAAGGGAGACTTGGTGAGTGTAATGGTGAGGAGGAAGTGGAGGAGGGAGGGTAAGAAAGGGAGACTTGGTGAGTGTAATGGTGAGGAGGAAGTGGAGGAGCAAGGGTAAGAAAGGGAGACTTGGTGAGTATAGTGGTAAAGAGGGAGCAGAGGTAAGAAAAGTAGAGTTGGTGAGTATAGTGGTGAGAACGGAGTAGAGAAATAGGAACAAGAAAGAAAGCTGGTGAGTGTAGTGGTCAAGAGGGACAGAGGAGCAGGAATAAGAAAAGTAGAGTTCGTAAATGTAAAGTGCACAATTAAGAGAAAGTAGCATTGAGATGTTTCCCATTTTGTAATTATTTATAAAACTGATAAAGGATAAGCTTGATATAGATTCTTACTAAAACAGGGTAAAGGAGTCCAGACACTGGTCTACACTGCAGACGTTATACCAGCCTGATGCAGAATCCAGAATAAAGAAGTACATCGATGTTACTGAGTGTGAGAACTATATGCTCTGAAAAATTACAAATCAAGAGCAATATATTTCTCAAATTATTTTCTACTATATAAACTTGATTTCGCTGTAATATCATGTCCCTACTAACAATCTAATCTGACCAGTACTTGTGCTTGAAAACAATCACTACAGGTTCCTCTCTCAGAGAATCTAGCTTTTGAACGCCACAAGTTTGATTAAAACTCTGCATCTTCACCACACCCGACAGAGCCTGGAAATTCTTTAGAATCACCCAAACAGCATGCAAATAAATTTAAATAATGAAAGAGCATATTTTACCTGTATTTTTCACTATCACCTTTATGCTGATGACTCCCAGATCTACCTCTCCACACCAGAAATTTCAGCAGGAATCCAAGCCCAAGTATCATCCTGCCTGTCTTGACATTGCAGCCTGGATGTTTCACCATCATCTGAAATTAAATATGACCAAGACTGAGCTTCTTATCTTTCCCCGTAAACCCACCTCTCCTCTTTCTCCATTCTGTATCTCTGTTGATAACACTCTCATCCTTCCAGTCTCATCAGCTCGTAACCTTGGTTTCATCTTCGACTCCTCCCTCTCCTTCTCTGCACATATTCAACAGACTGCTAAAACCTGTCATTCCTTTCTCTATAATATCACCAAAATGTGTCCTTTCCTTTCTGAGCACACTACCAGAACCCTCATCCACACTCTTATCTTAGACTATTGCAACTTGCTTCTCACAGGTCTCCCACTTAGCCATCGCTCTCCTCTTCAATCTGTTTAAAATTCTGCTGCACGACTAATATTCCGCCAGTGTCATTATGCTCATATTAGCCCTCTCCTCAAGTCGCTTCATTGGCTCCCTATCCGTTTCCGCATACAGCTGGACAAAAACAACCCTTTACAGCAAACTATTTTTTTTTCCTTTTCAAATATATTCACAATGAAATTCCTGTTTGAGATACTTGAAAGCCATTGTAATACTTTAATCTTTGTAATAATAGCTTTTCTCTCTTGAGCAAACACTCTTACAAAACCCCATGACGTGAGTTTTTGGTACGTACCTCCTCTTATGATTTAGAGGAACATGTAGTTAATGGGTTCTCGACTTTTGGCTAGCTAGAAATGTCAATTCAGATCTCACGCAAACAAACAGGCAACAGGACACACAAACTGATAGTACGTCAATCCCACTAGATCCATCTAGTCAGGCTGCCTTCTCCGTCTACTGCAATTCCCCTAAACAGCATGATTTGCAATCAGTTTTGCAGTTTACATGTACGCTAGAAATACACTATAAATAAACTCCACAGCAATGACTTAATCTCTGGCTTCACTCATCTTCCCATTCCACCAAGAAATCCATATCCTTGCTGTATACTCTTTGGAATTGTCCCATGTGTAGGGACCCCAAGGTGACCACCTGTTTAAGGGCAGCCTATGGGATACACAAGCAAGAAATGATGAGTCACTTGGGATAGGGGGTGGGGGGGGGTGGAGACATTTCCAAGGATCTCATTCTTTACAGATCTACTGGTCCCTGGTTACACCCTTGGGTTTCCTCGTTGGAGGGGTGATTGAAGAAACGAGTCTACTCCAGAAATGGACAATAAATTGAATCTCCAATTTAGTAGTCACCCAATAGGGTCAAACTACAGGAAGAGACATTAGTCAAGATGAGTAGCAGCAAAAGGAACACTGGACCTAGTTATGGGTTCTTGAATTGATACACAGTAGTATTTTAAGGGGGTCATGGATTTGATATACCACCTTTGTGTGATACAATCAAAGTGGTTTACGTATATTATATGCAGGTACTTTCTGTCCCTAGTGGGCTCATAATTTATTTATTTATTTATTTTATTTATTTGTTGCATTTGTATCCCACCTTATCCCACCTCTTTGCAGGCTCAAAGTGGCTTACAATACATCATGAGTAGTGCAAGAGTGTTAGTAATATAAACATTTAGTATTGCATGATTTTGGTTAGTATGATGATAAAAACAAAGTAGTAGTATACAAGCAGATTTTAAGAAACAGTTCTGAAATTAAATAGGCGAGTTGTGTACTGTATATTCACTTGGGTTGGTCTTTTTGGTATGCTCTTTCAAAGAGATGGGTCTTCAGTAATATGCGGAAGTTCGTTCTTTCATAGATCGATTTCAAGTTGCGCGGCAGTGCGTTCCATAACTGTGTGCTCAAGTAGGTGAAGTTTGACGCGTGCATTGATTTGTATTTCATTCTTTTACAACTGGGGAAGTGCAGATCGAGGAATGTGTGGGATGATCTTCTGACGTTCCTAGGTGGTAAGTCTATTAGGTCAGACATGTAAGCTGGTGCATCTCCATAGATAATTTTGTGAACTAGTGAACATATTTTGAATGTGATTCGTTCCTTAAGTGGAAGCCAGTGTAATTTTTCTCGTAAGGGCTTGGCACTTTCAAATTTTGGTTTGCCAAATATGAGTCTAGCTACCGTGTTCTGGGCTGTCTGGAGTTTCTTGATTATTTGTTCTTTGCAGCCGGCATATAGTGCGTTGCAATAGTCTAGATGACTAAGCACTAATGATTGTACTAAGTTACGGAAAACACTTCTTGGGAAGAAAGGTCTTATTCTTTTTAGTTTCCACATTGAGTGGAACATCTTCTTGGTTGTGTTTCTCGCGTGGTTCTCTAGTGTTAGATGTCGATCAATGGTGACTCCAAGAATTTTTAGGGTTTTTGAAATAGGAAGGCTTAGAGTTGGTGTGTTGATGGCGGTGTATTCTTTCTTGTTGTGTTGGGAGGTTAGTATTAGACATTGGGTCTTTTCTGCATTGAGTTTCAGCCGAAATGCATCCGCCCATGAACGCATGATTTTGAGGCTTTGGTTGATGTCATTAGAAATTTCTTTTAGGTCTTGTTTGAATGGGATGTAGATCGTTACGTCATCCGCATGGATGTATGGATTGAGGTTTTGATTTGATAGTAATTTTGCCAGGGGTATCATCATTAAGTTGAATAGAGTCGGCGAGAGGGGGGATTCTTGTGGTACTCCGCATTCAGGTACCCAAGTGGCTGAAGTAGTCGAGTTAGATGTTACTTGGTATGACCTTGCGGTTAGGAATGCCTTGAACCACTGGAGGATGTTGCCTCCGATTCTGAAGTAATCAAGGATGTGTAGTAAGATTCCGTGGTCTACCATGTCGAAAGCACTTGACATGTCAAATTGTAGAAGTAGTATGTTCTTACCAGATGTAATCGATTGTTTGAATTTAGACATGAGGGTTACTAATACTGTTTCGATACTGTGGTTAGACCTAAACCCTGATTGGGAATCATGGAGTATAGAAAGTTTATCTAGATAGTTTGTAAGTTGTGTAGTCACTAACCCTTCGGTTAATTTGGTTATTAAGGGAATAGATGCTACCGGTCTATAGTTAGTTAGTTCACTAGCACTCTTCTTTGTGTCTTTGGATATGGGGGTGAGTAAGATGTTTCCTTTTTCCTTCGGGAAGAATCCATTTTGTAGCATGTAGTTCAGGTGTTTCGTTATGTCGTTTATGAATTGTTGAGGGGCAGATGTCATCAGGTTGTTTGGGCATAGGTCTAGTTTGCAATGGGATTTGGCAAATCTTTTGAGCGTTTTGGAGATGATGTTCTCTGATAGTATCTCGAAGTTGGTCCATGTCCTGTCCGTTGGATGAATGCCAGGGGCTGGGTCTAGGCAATTAAGGAGTTCAGTATAGTCGGTGGTGCTGACAGGTATTTTAAGTCGTAGTTGTACTATTTTTTCGTTGAAGTATTTCGCAAGATTGTCTGCTCCAGGAGTGTCTTTGCTGTTGGTTGTGACTGGTGTGGTGTCTATTAGTTTGCTCATGAGTTGGAAATGTTTGTGTGTGTCCTTGTAGTTTGGTCCGATTAAGGTTTTGTAGTGTAGTCTTTTGGTTTGTCTTATGGTGTATTTGTATTTTCTTTGGAGTTGTTTAGTGTGGTGTTGTCTTTCTTTTTAGTCCATGCTCGTTCTAACCTTCTGACTTGTGTTTTAAGTTTTTTCAATTCTTCATTGAACCTTCATTAATCTATTCTCCTCTTTCCACCAGGAATGAAGGCTAGGCTCCTGCTTGCAGTCCTCTCACTCACTCCTTTTTAGACCAAACAGGTAGCTTCCTGGTACCCTTACTAATTTAGTATTTACTAGATTCCCTTCCTTTTAGGGGTTGCAGGGACATCTTGTGAGGAACTGAATCCAGCTGCTGCTCTATTTCTTCTTCCTCAGCGTATGTACACGGGATCCTCCAGGCACCTCCTTCAATCTTTTCCTTGCAAACTCAGAGACCTCACTGGGAATTTAGATTTGTTAGGAAAGATGGGCTACACCTTACATGGGATAGAACCAGGCTGCTCGTAATACAGCAGCTTTTAAAGCAGAACCTGAGGGAAAGCCGACAGATGCTCAGAAGCACATGGTTCAGAGTAGGTTACCTGGAAGATACTATCGCAATTGGGAAGTTGGGGCAACCCAATAGAAAGGTTGCCATAAAGGCAAAAGTAACCCAGATGCCATTTAGTAAAGAACAGAATTGGAAGATTGCAAATTATCCCTCTCAATTGCTAAGCAGGTTACAAATATAAACAAAAAAAACCATACTTTAAAATGTCAGTATACAAATGCTGGAAGCATGAAAAAGTAAATCTACTACTACTACTTAACATTTCTAGAGCGCTACTAGGGTTACGCAGTGCTGTACAGATTAACAAAACAGGACAGTCCCTGCTCCAAGGAGCTTACAATCTAATGGGTGAAATGTCAAGTAGGGGCAGTCTAGATTTCCTGAATAGAGGTATGATGGTTAGGTGCCGAAGGTGACATTGAAGAGGTGGGCTTTGAGCAAGGCTTTGAAGATGGGCAGGGAGGGGGCCTGCCGTATGGGCTCAGGGAGATTATTCCAGGCATGGGGTGAGGAGAGGCAGCAAGGGCGGAGCCTGGAGTTGGCAGTGGTGGAGAAGGGTACTGACAGGAGGGATTTGTCTTGAGAACGGAGGTTACAGGTAGGAATGTAAGGGGAGATGAGGGTAGAGAGGTAGGGAGGGGCTGTAGATCGAGTGCATTTGTAGGTTAAAAGGAGAAGCTTAAACTGTATGCGGTACCTGATCGGAAGCCAGTGAAGTGACTTGAGGAGAGGGGTGATATGAGTGTACCGGTTCAGGCGGAAGATAAGACGTGCAGCAGAGTTTTGAACGGACTGAAGGGGGAATAGATGGCAAAGTGGGAGGCCAGTGAGGAGTAGGTTGCAGTAGTCAAGGCGAGAGATAATGAGAGAATGGATGAGAGTTCGGGTGGTGTGCTCAGACAGGAAGGGGTGAATTTTGCTGATGTTATAGAGGAAGAAGCGACAGGTCTTGGCTATCTGCTGGATATGCGCAGAGGAGAGGGAGGAGTCAAAGATGACCCCGAGGTTGCGGGCAGATGAGACGGGGACGATGAGGGTGTTATCAACAGAGATAGAGAGTGGAGGGAGAGGAGAAGTGGGTTTGGGAGGGAAGACAATAAGCTCGGTCTCGGCCATGCTCAGTTTCAAGTGGCGGTTGGACATCCAGGTCGCAATGTCGGCTAAGCAGGCGAGTTAGAATATATACCATTGAATGAAGAGGTAGATATCATAGGCATCTCAGAAACCTGGAGGAAGAAGGATAACCAATGGGACACTGATACCACAGTACAAATTATATCACTACGATAGCAGTGCGGAGCCTCAGATCCTATGTGTGTGTTAGATGTCTACTGGTCCTGTCCCTGTGATGTAACATGTCTTGTCAGAGAAGGCAAGTATGAAAAATAATGAACATTTGCTTTGGCTCCGATGCCCCACATTGCCATTTTCTGTTTCTGCTTCAGGCCTGAGGACCATGGCATGGATAGCGATGTGAGAAGCAATGCCAGACATGGACAGATGGAAGGTGAGATTGGGAAAGATGCTGGATATGAAGTAGCTGAAAAGGAAAACGGGGAAAACATGCTGGACATGGGGGAGGTGGTAGGGGTTTTTAGAGAACATGGTAGACATAGGGAATGTGGAAGGGAAGATGAAAGGGGAGAATGGGAAATGCTGGACATGGGGAAGGTGGAAGAGGAAGATAAAATGGGAGATTGGAGGAGGAGCTGGGCAGGGGGGAATGGAATTGGGATCGGGGGACATGCTGGACATAGAGGAAGTAGAAGACTGAGGAGATGCTGGACAGGGATAATGTCAAAAGGAAAATTGGGAGAGATGCTAAGAAGAGGGCAGGAAAGGACAAGAGGGGAGCTGGGCAGACTTATACGGTCTGTGCCCTGAAGAGGACAGGTACAAATCAAAGTAGGGTATACACAAAAAGTAGCACATATGAGTTTATCTTGTTGGGCAGACTGGATGGACCGTGCAGGTCTTTTTCTGCCGTCATCTACTATGTTACTATGTGAGCACTGGCTCAGGGTGCCTGATGATAAAGGGGCACCAAAATCCCAGTCCAGCTTTTCTTCTTCCACTGCCTTCTCCTCTGCCCTGATCCAGTACTGTATCTCCTCAAATCTTGGAGATATCTCTCAAACTCTTTCACCCCAACCTCAGTCTATTTTCATACTCTAGAGGGCACTGTGAGCAGCAGCAGCAATCCATACTTAGAGCCTGCACCCAGCTTGGAGCCTGCCTCTGCCTCTTCCTGCCCCTTTTGATTTAACTTCCTGTTTCTATTGGGTCAGGATGCGGCAGAGGGAAGGATCTCCATGTGTGTAGATCGCTGCTGCTTTTGCCAGTACCTTAGAGTGTAAAGGTATTGTGGGGAGGGAGGGGAGGGAGGGTTGAGAGAGAAGAGTGGTTATATGGCTAGACTGTGCATGGATGCCGTGCAAATGATCTTGTGTTGAATATGTCCAAGACTAAAGTTATGATTGTGGGAAGAGACAAATTGGAAGAGTGGCCAAAGCTGGTTTGCGACTGTTTCTGTTAGGTAAGAGATGAAGTTGTTGGGCATAGTTTGGGACAGTAAACTCACTATGAAGTCTCAAGTTGTTAAGGTAGTTCAGATAACCTTTAAGTATTTGCTTAGTTTGCACAAATTGAAACCTATGCTGTCCATTTACGAAGTGTGATTCAAGGTATGATATTGGTGTGACTGGACTACTGCAATGCTCTGTATCTTGGGACAGCATCCTCGAGTATCAGAGCTTTGCAAGTGGTTCAGAATGTGGCTGCTCGGGAAATTGTAGGTTTGTCAAAATTCTGTCATGTGACATCAACTCTCAAAGAACTGTTTTGGTTCAGTTTTAGGTCTTAACAGTTGTTCATCAGACTTTGTATTCCGATGTTCCTTTTTATTTTAACCATCTTTTGCATGTTTACCATCCAGGAAGGACATTGAGGTCTGAGAACGCTAGCAGGCTTATTTTCGAAAGAGAAAGACGCCCATATTTCGACCCAAATCGGGAGATGGGCGCCCTTCTCTCATGGGTGCCCAAATCGGTATAATCGAAAGCCAATTTTGGGCGCCTCCAACTGCAGTCCGTCGCGGGAACGAACAAAGTTGACGGGGGCGTGTCGGAGGTGTGGTGAAGGTGGGACTGGGGCGTGTTTATCAGCCAAGGAGAGATGGGCGCCCTCGGCCGATAATGGAAAAAAAAGGGTGGCAGTAGCAAGAATTTGGGCCGCTTTTTTTTTTTACCCTTTTTTTTCATGAACAAGTCCCCAAAAAGTGCCCCAACTGCCCAGATTGCCCAGATGACCACCGGAGGGAATCGGGGATGACCTCCCCTGACTCCCCCAGTGGTCACTAACCCCCTCCCATCAAAAAAAAAGAACTTTAAAAACTTTTTTTTGCCAGCCTGTATGCCAGCCTGAAATGTCATACCCAACTCCATCACAGCAGTATGCAGGTCCCTGGAGCAGTTGTTAGTGGGTGCAGTGGACTTCAGGCAGGTGGACCCAGGACCATCCCCCCTACCTATTACACTTGTGGTGGTAAATGTGAGCCCTCCAAAATCCACCCGAAACCCACTGTACCCACATGTAGGTGCCCCCCCCCCTTCATCCCTTAGGGCTATGGTAGTGGTGTACAGTTGTGGGGAGTGGGTTTGGGGGGGGGTTGGGGGGCTCAGCACCCAAGGTAAGGGAGCTATGCACCTGGACTCAATTTGTGAAGTTCACAGCAGTGCCCCCTAGGGTGCCCGGTTGGTGTCCTGGCATGTGAGGGGGGCCAGTGCACTACGAATCCTGGCCCCTCCCATTACCAAATGCCTTGGAGTTGTTCGTTTTTGAGCTGGGCGGCTTCGGTTTCCATTATCGCTGAAAACCGATACCGCCCATCTCAAATCCGCCCAAATCCGATGCATTTGCCCGGCACCAACCGTATTATCGAAACAAAAGATGGACGGCCATCTTTTTCGAAAATACGGTCTGTCCCGCCCCTTCGCGGACCCGTCCTCGGAGATAGTCGCCCATGGAGATGGGCGTCCGCGTTCGATTATGCCCCTGTATGCGGCTTTCTTTGGATATAATGACACAAGCACGTCATGCTGATACTATAGAGCATCTGCTTCTGTTGTAGCGGGGATCCCATTATGGAATGCACTTTCTGGCCAACTTCAGAAAACTTTTGAGGACACAACTTTTGGTGACAGCATTTTATAATTGACACGTTAATGCCTTGTTGTTCTAGTAATCATGCATTGAAGAATGGTCTTAATGAAAGTCTTTGTTCATGTTGTTTTAACTATGTTTTTTTATGTATGTTTATATGGAAACCACCTAGGTTGTAGGTGGTATATACATTTTTAAAATAAATAAATAAATAAGAGGAGAAACTGGATTGCAGGCAAGGGGGAGAGAGGGAGTGAAGAGAGAAACTAGATCATGAGTTGGGAGGGGATCGCCGATGCAAACGTTGGCTCAGGGTGCCATGGTCCCTTGAGCCAGCCCTGCAATTTTCTCACTAGGTGCACTGATATTCTAGAACTCACTACAGTATTACAGTATTGCCTTTACCTAGGAAGGTCCTTCTTGGCGTTGTTACGGAATGGTAGAAAAAAAAAATCTATAGTTCCCGAGTGACTTTTGTAGAGTTGCTACTGGAGATGGGTTATGTTGCTGTTACTGAGATGACACCAGAATCAGACTTTTGGTAAGGGGAAATGCCCTAGTTCTGCTCTGTAAACACTGTTGTGTGAGGAAGACCTCTGAGACATCTCACCCACCGCAGACCTCCACACATACTTTCACTATCTTAGGACCCACCTTCATATCCCACTTGGTCTGTCTTGTCCTACGTATAAACCCCCAGACTCACATAAATTCCTACTTCCGATATCCGCCCATGCACACTTTATCCCAGATACCCCTCAATCTCCAAATGTTGCCTCCCCTGCTCCCCGACTAATGCACTGCAGGGCATCTGCTCCCAGCTCCTGCTACCTTGGGGAATATGATGTTATAGGGGTCCATTTTAATTTTCCCACTCAAGGCTCATTCAATCCTAGCTACACCGCTGCAGATGATGAAATGATAACATCAATAGTAAAGCTAACAAATCCGGCAGCTTTTAAATTGATGCTATGAAAGCTTATACTATGTTGTGCCAATGATAGAATACCATCATTGCTGTTTTCAGGGACATTACGTGCAAAAGTGACTTAAAGGATTTTGAGGTTCCTGTTTTATGTTTTTGCTATTAAATTTCATCTTTAAAAGATGTTTTTGAACCTAGTGAGGATTAGTTAGTACTCACTCATAAGAACATAAGAATAGCCATATTGGGTCAGACCAGTGGCCCATGTAGCCCAGTATCCTGTTTCCAACAGTGGCCAAGCCAGGTCACAAGTACCTGGCAGAAACCCAATTAGTAGCAACATTCCATGTAGAACCCAGAGTAGCAAGATTCCATTCAGAATCTCAAAGAGTAGCAACATTCTATTAAGAATCTCAAATAGTAGCAACATTCCATGTAGAACCCCAAAGAGTAGCAACATTTCATTCAGAATCTCAAAGAGTAGCAACATTCTATTAAGAATCTCAAATAGTAGCAACATTCCATGTAGAACCCCAAAGAGTAGCAACATTCCATTCAGAATCTCAAAGAGCAGCAAGATTCCATGTCTATCTCAATTGCAGATTTCCTCCAGGAAATTGTCCAAACCTTTTTTAAACCCAGATACGCTAACCGCTGTTACTACATCCTCTGGCAATGAGTTCCAGAGCTTAACTATTCGTTGAGTGAAAAAACATTTCCTCCTATGTGTTTTCCATGTAACTTCCCGCATATAGCAATCTGGTTGTAGGATGGGCTGGAGAGAGCTTCAACGGAAACTCCAGTTCTTTGGAACGTGAGGATAGTGCAGTGATCTGGGACTTACATTTATCATTTTCTTCTTACATCGCTAAAATGGTCTGCAGTGCATTCTTTTACCTTAGGAAAATGCACTCTTTGAAGAGATTTCTAGACTTGAAAGTGATTAAACTTCTGTTGTGTTCATAGTTATTAGTGAAATAGACTACTGTAACTCTGTTAGTTGGTTGTCCACAATATCAGATAAAATAATTACAATTAGTTCAGAACATGGCTGTAAGAGTACTTAACAATAGTAAATCCTCTGAGCATATAATGCCATTTCTGCAGCAGTGACGTAGCTAGGTGGGACCACGGGGGCCTGGGCCCCCCCAAATTTTCTCTGGGCCCCTGGTTGGCTGGCTTGGATTCCCAACCCCCGCCAGCCGAAGACTTCGTCCAGCGCTGGTCTGTGGCAGTGCTTCTGGATTGCCTGCCCTACTCTCTCTTCCCCTCATGTCGTCCAAGATGTTACAGCAGCGGCAGTGGGTGGTGAGGCAGCGACAAAATGTGCCCCCCACCTTGGGCTCTGGCCCCCTCCCACCTTGAGGTCTGGCTACACCCTGCAGGAACAGCACTGCTGCTTCTTGCAACCCAACTCAAATATAATCTGTTGATTTGGGTTCATCATGCTTTACTACACAGGTCTACCAGTTCATCTTCATTCTTTGCTTCTACCTTAGCAACCAGAGAATTTGGTTAGATGCATCTCGGCATAAGGCATTTAGCATATTGGAACTCTCTTCCAACTGAACTCTAATTAGAATCCTCTTAACAGAAAGTTTAGAAAAGCTTGAACATGTGGCTATTTAGACGGTCCTTTAACGTTTAGAACTAAACAGTTTTCCCCAATTGTATTCCAGCTTAACATGTATTATGGAAATTTATTGTTATGTAATTCACTCCCTTACTTTCCCCCTGTTTACGTGTAGCCACTCTAGCGGCTGCCGTGCGGCAATGCAAATTCAAAGTGAATGGGCTGTGTCGGCATTACTGCACAGGCAGCCACTAGCAGGGCTTTGCAAACGGGAGGGGGGGGGGGGGGGTCTGTTTGTAGTTTTTCCAACAGTTTAGAAGATGTTACCGTTATTCATACTTTATTTATTATAAAGTACCTCAATATCGATTTGGGAAGTGATATAAGAATTGTACTAAAACAATAAATAAAAATAATTCTGTGAAGGGGCAGAAAGAAGCCATATATTTGACCCTATACTAAAAGGACAAGTAGGCACTAACTTTTTTTTCATATACTGTGTAATAGGTCAGAGGCACACCTACATTTTAGATGTGATCACTTATGCCAGCCCTTGAGCTGCTGTAAATGCTTTTACCTAGATTGTGGAGGAGTGGCCTAGTGGTTAGAGCACTGGTTTTGTAATCCAGAGGTGGCCGGGTCAAATCCCACTGCTGCTCCTTGTGATCTTGGGCAAGTCACTTAACCCTCCATTGCCTCAGGTACAAACTTAGATTGTGAGCCCTCCTGAGACAGAGAAATATCCAGAGTGCCTGAATGTAACTCACCTTGAGCTACTACTGAAAAAGGTGTGAGCAAAATCTAAATAAATAAAGATTCTAGAATTCTAAAGAATAACAAGATTCCATGCAGAATTTCAAAGTGTAGCAACATTCCATGTAGAACCCCAAAGAGTAACAAGGTTCTTTGGGGTGGAGGAGTGGCCTAGTGGTTAGACGTGGCCTAGTGGTTAGAGCACTGGTCTTGCAATCCAGAGTTGGTCAGTTCAAATCCTGCTGCTGCTCCTTGTGATCTTGGACAAGTCACTTAACCCTCCATTGCCTCAGGTACAAACTTAGATTGTGAGCCCTCCTGGGACAGAGAAATATCCAGTGTACCTGAATGTAACTCAGCTTGAGCTACTACTGAAAAAGGTGTGAGCAAAATCTAAATATATGGAATGTTGCTACTATTGAAGATTCTACATGGAATGTTCCTACTATTTGAGATTCTACATGGAATGTTGCTAGTGGAGGAGTGGCCTAGTGGTTAGAGCACTGGTCTTGCAATCTAGAGGTGGCTGGTTCAAATCCCACTGCTGCTCCTTGTGATCTTGGGCAAGTCACTTAACCCTCCATTGCCTCAGGTACAAACTTAGATTGTGAGCCCTCCTGGGACAGAGAAATATCCAGTGTCCCCGACTGTAACTCACCTTGAGCTACTACTGAAAAAGGTGTGAGCAAAATCTAAAATAAATAAACATTCATACATTACATTATTTTATAGTACATGCGTGTCCGCCCATGCTCCTCCAAAACCACCCATGTGAATGCCCACCTGCAAAGTAGACACCACTGAATATTGGTGCATACTAACAGAACAGCGCATAGCCAGAAAATGGTCATGACTTAGGACCCAATGCTCAGTTGTCACCGTTATATACCGTAAGTGTCTTTATCCGCGGTTGAACTTACTGATTTTGAAACAGCAATCGATGCTCAAAGGAAATCGGATGCAAATGAGATATGCGGAAATTCTGCAAGCAGCTCGGTAGGCAAAGTGCCTAGCACATGCGTAGAACAGTTTTGCGGTAAGCATCGATGCTATACATATGCCCAGGGAGAAAAAAAGGTGACAAATGCGTCATAGGATTCTATGACTGTAGCATTGCTGATACATGCGGGACACACACACACACATATAATACACGCAAATAGCACATTTACATGCGGGACACACCCACCCACACATATAGTATACACATGTGTAGATTCTATATCCTATATAATAAAACGCACCTCCAACATTCTGAAGCTGACTGCATGGCTGAGGCATTCCTGCTCTCTGTATCCATCTCCTGAATTGACATCACGTACTTCCGGGTTCGTCACAAGCAGATATGCCACACGAGATTTCTCGGCTTCAGAATGTTGGAGGTGCATTCTATTAAATAGGATTGGTCAGTTCCTTGAAGCACAGCCAGAGCTCAGCGTCCTGCACAGTAACGCTCAGACACCAGAGAGAGGGGGGGGGGGGGGCTGACACCAGAGAGAGGGAGGGTGGAGGGGCCTGACACCAGAGGGGGGGGGGGGGAGGTATCTCTGTCACACACACACTCTCTCTCACAGTCAATGTCTTTCTCTCTCTCACTCTCACACACTCTATGTCTCACACTATCACATTCACTCTCTATGTGTCACACAGTCACTCTCACACTCTCTTGGTCTCATGCACTCAGTCTCACAGAGAGTCTGTGTCTCACACACACTCTCTCTCACACACACTGTATCTGTGTGAAACACACTCTCTCTCTCTCACACTGTGTCTCACATAGGCACTTGCACACACTCTCATTCTCACACACACACTCTCTCTCTCTCACAGACACTCTCACCCAGACTCACTCTCTCTCTCACACACACACACACTCGCACATTCACTCTCTCTCTCACACACAGTCACTCTCACATACACTCTCTCAAACATACACACTCCGAGGAAAACCTTGCTAGCGCCCGTTTCATTTGTGTCAGAAACGGGCCTTTTTTACTAGTATTCCATATTACGACATTTATATCCCACATTTTCCAATTAACATTGTTTCAATGTAGCTTGCAAACAAAATAAAGTACTTGCATTTGATGAAACGATCTATGTCAGTGGCAGGAAGAAAGGAAGGAGTACAGATTAGTGACGATAATCAAATTAACGAGGAACTATCTGATTAACATGTCTAGTTTGTTGTCCCCCTGGGTCTTCGTAGAAGAACTTCTTGAAGACGAAAGCTTTAAGTTGTTTTCGAAAGATCAAGTAGTTCATGTATCTTAAGCTTTTGGGAGTGTGTTCCAATTCTGAGTGCATAGATATGTGAAACTCGACGAGTAAACTGAAATGTATCGCAGTCCCTTGCAATTGGGAACGTGGAGTGTGAGACAGTTTCTCGATTCCGTGCTTATGTTGCGTATCGGTAGGGTTATTAGGTCTGCCATGTATCTTGGAGCTGGACCGAATATGATTTTGTAGGCTAGCGTGCAAAGCATGAAGGCTATTCTTGCCTTGACAAGGAGCCAGTGTAAGGCCTGGAGTAGTGGTGTGGCTCTGTCATAACGAGATTTTCCGTGAATCAGCTGTGTGGCGGTGTTTTGTGCCGTTTGTAATTTTCCTAGGACCTGATCTTTGCACCCAGCATATATCCCATTGCAGTAGTCTATTAACAAATGTTCCACAACAACTTTTTCACACTACTGTTACGTGCAGAACACACACATATAATAAACGCACATGGCACATTTAACACACGCATGCAAGTGTTATTAAAAAATGCAAGCAGACTGCACCGCTGAGAAGTCACTCTCTTGGAACAACAGCTCCAGACCTCCCAGAACAATTTGAATGTTAAAAGTAGGTGCTCTTTGCTGTGCATCGCACGGAATTCTCATTGTAATACATTTGCATAGGATTCTCGGTTACGCTAGTTGCGTTCAGAGCACGCGAGCGCATTGTTTCACACGTTCGGGGGCTCTGATCATGGGCCGGTAGCAAACGCAGGCACCAGTATGGCAATATTTGCTTAAAATAGGTGCCTTTTCCCAGCTTTGACCTGGGCATCTTTGCTAGAAAATTAGCCCCCACATCTGAGCATAGACCCAGCACTTTTTAACAGCTCACCTGAGCAAGCAAAGTGCTCCTCCACAGCTCCTTGGTTTTCATCCACTTACGGCAGGAATGCTCCAAGATTTCAGGGGATGCTCTAGAAACATTCAAAGTGAGATCAGATTTAAAAAGGAGGATAAAGTCATGCTTGTTTCCCTGCGAGTCCACTTGAAAGGTAATAAATAGAAGCAAAACAGAAATAGGGCAAAAGAAAAGTAGGTGACACCTTTTTTTTTTATTGGAGTAACTTAGTACATTAGTTTTTCCAATAAAAAGGTATAAACTTATTTTCTATTTGTTTTGCTTTATTTCAGTGTATTGCCAGTAAAAAAAAGAAAAAAAGAAAAAAGACTGAGAGAAAAGCAGAAGCAGCCTCTGGCCAGAAACAGTGGTAGATTAGATTGTACTTCTGAATGAACAAAATGTATGGAAAAGAGTTTAGGTTACGTAGTAACATAGTAGATGACGGCAGAAAAAGACCTGCACGGTCCATCCAGTCTGCCCAACAAGATAACTCATATTTGCTGCTTTTTGTGTATACCCTACTTTGATTTGTACCTGTGCTCTTCAGGGCACAGACCGTATAAGTCTGCCCAGCACTATCCCCGCCTCCCAACCACCAGCCCCAACTCCCACCACCGGCTCTGGCACAGACCGTATAAGTCTGCCCGGCACTATCCCCGCCTCCCAACCACCAGTCCCGCTTCCCACCACTGGCTCTGGCACAGACCGTATAAGTCTGGCCGGCACTATCCCCGCCTCCCAACCACCAGCCCCTCCTCCCAACCACCAGCCCCGCCTCCCGATCTTGACTAAGCTCCTGAGGATCCATTCCTTCGGCACAGGATTCCTTTATGTTTATCCCACGCATGTTTGAATTCCGTTACCGTTTTCATTTCCAACACCTCCCGCGGGAGGGCTTTCCAAGCATCCACTACTCTCTCCGTGAACGATGAGATTACCTCTAGCTGTGCATGAGTATTCCAGACATGTTCCTTGATAGCGGGAGTGAGGGTGTGGTCCTGTACACTTTGTCATGGTGACACTGAGTTTGCGGGTGTTGCTCTGTTGCGATGCCGGTCGCAGGTGAAGATCGCCTGGCTCATGGAAGCTGCTCCTTACTCCTTCCTGCTTTTGTGCCTCGGGCTAAGGACCAACCTTGGCATCTACACTGGAGCAGGGGTTTTATTGGATCCAGTCGACCAGCTGCAAATCTGTGAAATCAGATCATTACTGACACTTTTAAAAGACTTGGTTATTTGTTTGTTCACTTTCCTGGTCTTGGTGCTTTTTGACCTGCAATTGCAATCCAGGAAACAAATAAACCATCCCCAGGTTACAGGTGGGGTTTGAGTACACTTTTAGCAAGCTCTATACTGCAATCACCACACACCATCACCCCTCCTCCCCCTGTCTGTCTATTTTAGTACATAAGTAATGCCACACTGGGAAAAGACCCAGGGTCCATCGAGCCCGGCATCCTGTCCACGACAGCGGCCAATCCAGGCCAAGGGCACCTGGTGAGCTTCCCAAACGTACAAACATTCTATACAATCAAGCCATTGTGACATCACTAATGAGGTTGGCTCTTATTGGTGGAATGAGCCACTATGACATCACAATAGGTTAAATCACTGCTCTATGTAATAAAAGTGAGCCAAGTAGAGGACATAAGTACATAAGTAATGCCATACTGGGAAAAGACCAAGGGTCCATCGAGCCCAGCATCCTATCCACGACAGCGGCCAATCCAGGCCAAGGGCACCTGGCAAGCTTCCCAAATGTACAAACATTCTATACATGCTATTCCCGGAATTGTGGATTTTTCCCAGTTAGTAGTGGTTTATGGACTTGTCCTTTAGGAAACCATCTAACCCCTTTTTAAACTCTGCCAAGCTAACCGCCTTCACCACGTTCTCCGGCAACGAATTCCAGAGTTTGATTATGTGTTGGGTGAAGAAACATTTTCTCCGATTTGTTTTAAATTTACTACACTGTAGTTTCATCGCATGCCCCCTAGTCCTAGTATTTTTGGAAAGCGTGAACAGACGCTTCACATCCACCTGTTCCACTCCACTCATTATTTTATATACCTCTCATCATGTCTCCCCTCAGCCGTCTCTTCTCCAAGCTGAATAGCCCTAGCCTCCTTAGTCTTTCTTCATAGGGAAGTCGTCCCATCCCCGCTATCATTTTAGTCGCCCTTCGCTGCACCTTTTCCAATTCCACTATATCTTTCTTGAGATGCGGCGGCCAGAATTAAACACAATACTCAAGGTGCGGTCGCACCATGGAGCGATACAACGGCATTATAACATCCTCACACCTGTTTTCCATACCTTTCCTAATAATACCCAACATTCTGTTCGCTTTCCTAGCCACAGCAGCACACTGAGCAGAAGGTTTCAGTGTATTATCGAAGACGACACCCAGATCCCTTTCTTGGTCCATAGCTCCTAACGTGGAACCTTGCATGACGTAGCTATAATTCGGGTTCTTTTTTCCCACACGCATCACCTTGCACTTGCTCACATTAAACATCATCTGCCATTTAGCCGCCCAGTCTCCCAGTCTCGTAAGGTCCTTCTGTAATTTTATGCATTCTTTAATTCTGATAACCATGTTTTAAGCCTCTCTTCCCCTATCCTTCCCCATCGCCCCCCTGAGGATGCTTCATACATCACCATCCTTTCAATAACTCAGGGGTTCTCAACCCAGGACATGCCTAGCCAGTCTACTTTTTCAGGATATCCAGAATGAATATGCATGTGCTAGATTTGCATACACTGCCTCTGTTATATGCAAATGATCTCATGCATATTCATGAGAAATATTCCGAAAAATTGACTGGCTAAATGAGTCTCAAGGACTGGGATTTTCTAATTCTGTGAAAGTTATCTTCAATTTGAGAATTACAGAATTATTGACGTAACATACATAGTAGCATAGTAACATAGTAGATGACGGCAGAAAAAGACCTGCATGGTCCATCCAGTCTGCCCAACAAGATAAACTCATATGTGCTACTTTTTGTGTATACCCTACCTTGATTTGTACCTGTCCTCTTCAGGGCACAGACCGTATAGGTCTACCCAGAACTATCCCCGCCTCCCAACCACCAGCCCCGCCTCCCACCACCGGCTCTGGCACAGACCGTATAAGTCTGCCCAGCACTATCCCCGCCTCCCAACCACCAGCCCCGCCTCCCACCACCGGCTCTGCCACCCAATCTCGGCTAAGCTCCTGAGGATCCATTCCTTCTGAACAGGATTCCTTTATGTTTATCCCACGCATGTTTGAATTCCGTAACCATGGAGGGGAGGGGACTGTATCATTAACATTGAATCTCAAATATCATCGCTAGCATTCTTTCAGCCACAGGGAGGGTTAAATGAATAAACTTAATTACTTTAAACAGAGCCATACCTTTCTAAAGAAGAGAATAGTTTATCTTATTTGATTAAGAAAATAATTTCTCATCCATCTGTTGTTTGTGTTTATTGAACTTAGCATTAGAAGCTTAATGCGTGTTCGACTCTCATTTCATTCTCTGGTCAAACAGGGCCCTGGATTTGTACCAGGTGAGCAAACTACGAACCAGGATGTCTCCAAAGTGCCAACACTGTGTTATTGCTTTACAGTAGACAGGTGAAGGGCTCTAGTCAAGCAAAGTCAGACATAAAGGCATACTGTATTAAACCAATGATGGCTCTGCAAGCCCGGACAGAAGAAATCAGATTTGATTGTATAAAAAGCATTTTATAGAGACGTACATGGAAAGAGTTTTGTTTTAGGGTTCATTTGTAACGTTCCTCAAGATTTTTGGAGGGTTCTTTTCTCAGTTCTTTATCAACTTTTCTGTTAATAAAAGATGTCTTATGTGCTAATTGACCTTCTATATGATAATTTGTAAGGTAGCACACATTAAATTGATTTTGCACCTACTAACTTTTATGATGCTACTACTACTACTACTACTACTACTATTTAGCATTTATATAGCGCTACAAGGCGTACGCAGCGCTGCACAAACATAGAAGAAAGACAGTCCCTGCTCAAAGAGCTTACAATCTAATAGACAAAAAATAAAGTAAGCAAATCAAATCAATTAATGTGTACAGGAAGGAGGAGAGGAGGGTAGGTGGAGGCAGGTGGTTACAAGTGGTTACGAGTCAAAAGCAATGTTAAAGAGGTGGGCTTTCAGTCCAGATTTAAAGGTGGCCAAGGATGCTAATGAATGCAGATTTCTAGTTAGAACATAAGAGTAGCCATACTGGGTCAGACCAATGGTCCATCTAGCCCGGTATCCTGTTTTCCAAACAGTGGCCAAGCCAGGTCACAAGTACCTGGCAGAAACCCAAATCATGACAACACTCCATACTACAAATCCCAGGGCAAGCAGTTGCTTCCCATGTCTGCCTCAATATCAGACTATGGACTTTTCCTCCAGGAATTTGTCCAAACCTTTTTTAAACCCAGATACACTAACTGCCGTTACCACATCCTCCGGCAAAGAGTTCCAGATCTTAACTATTCGTTGAGTGAAAAAAATATTTCCTCCTTTTTGTTTTAAAAGTATTTCCATGTAACTTCTTCGAGTGTCCCCTAATCTTGGTACTTTTGGAACGAGTAAAAAATCGATTCACTTCTACTTGTTGTACACCACTCAGAATTTTGTAGACCTCAATCATATCTCCCCTCATCCATCTCTTTTCCAAGCTGAAGAGCCCTAAACTTTGAGCCATGTTTTCCTGGGCCCATTTCTGTTCAGTTCTTCAAGTCACTAGAACAGAGCTTCCCAAACATGTTCGGCTGAACCCACAGCCAGTCATGTATTCAGCATATCCACAATTAATAAACATGAGACCTAGGAGTGGAGGAGTGGCCTAGTGGTTAGAGCACCGGTCAAATTCCACTGCCCAGTTCAAATTCCACTGCTGCTGCTTGTGATCTTGGACAAGTCACTTAACCCTTCATTGCCTCAGGTACAAACTTAGATTGTGAGCCCTCCTGGGACAGAGAAATATCCAGAGTACCTGAATGTAACTCACCTTGAGCTACTACTGAAAAAGGTGTGAGCAAAATCTAAATAAATAAAGATTCTAGAATTCTAAAGAATAACAAGATTCCATGCAGAATTTCAAAGCATAGCAACATTCCATGTAGAACCCCAAAGAGTAACAAGATTCTTTGGGGTGGAGGAGTGGCCTAGTGGTTAGAGCACCGGTCTTGCAATCCAGAGGTGGCCAGTTCAAATCCCACTGCTGCTCCTTGTGATCTTGGACAAGTCACTTAACCCTCCATTGCCTCAGGTACAAACTTAGATTGTGAGCCCTCCTGGGACAGAGAAATATCCAGAGTACCTGAATGTAACTCACCTTGAGCTACTACTGAAAAAGGTGTGAGCAAAATCTAAATATATGGAATGTTGCTACTATTGAAGAGTCTACATGGAATGTTGCCACTTTTTGAGATTCTGGAATGTTCCTACTATTTGAGATTCTACATGGAATGTTGCTAGTGGAGGAGTGGCCTAGTGGTTAGAGCACCGGTCTTGCAATCCAGAGATGGCCAGTTCAAATCCTACTGTTGCTCCTTGTGATCTTGGGCAAGTCACTTAACCCTCCATTGCCTCAGGTACAAACTTAGATTGTGAGCCCTCCTGGGACAGAAAAATATCCAGAGTACCTGAATGTAACTCACCTTGAGCTACTACTGAAAGGTGTGAGCAAAATCCAAATAAATAATTTCCATATATGGGACACCAGCAGGCTCATTTTCAAAAGAGAAGGATGCCCATCTTTCGACACAAATCGGAAGATGGGCATCCTTCTCACAGGGTCGTCCAAATTGGTATAATCGAAAGCCGATTTTGGACATCCCCAACTGCTTTCCATCGCAGGGACGGTCAAAGTTCAAGGGGCCGTATCAGAGGCATAGCGAAGGCGGGACTTGGGCGTGCCTAACACATGGATGTCTTAGACCCATAATGGAACAAAAATGGCGCCCCTGACGAGCACTTGGACGACTTTACCTGGTCCTGTTTTTCTTAAGACCAAGGCACAAAAAGGTGCCCAAACTGATCAGATGACCACCGGAGAGAATCGGGGATGACCTCCCTTACTCCCCCAGTGGTCACCAACCCCCTCCCAGCCTCAAAAAATATCTTTCAAAATATTTTTTGCCAGCCTCTATGCCAGCCTCAGATGTCATACTGGGTGCCCTTCAGGCAGACGGACCCAGGCCCATCCCCCCTAACTGTTACGTTTGTGGAGGGAACAGCGAGTCCTCCAAAACCCACCAGAAACCCACTGTACCCACATCTAGGTGCCCCCCTTCACCTGTAAGGGCTATGGTAGTGGTGTACAGTTGTAGATAGTGGGTTTTGGGGGGCTCAGCACACAAGGTAAGGGAGCTATGTTCCTGGGAGCAATTTCTGAAGTCCACTGCAGTGCCCCCTAGGGTGCCCGGTTGGTGTCCTGGCATGCCAGGGGGACCAGTGCACTACGAACGCTGGCTCCTCCCATGACCAAAGGGCTTGCATTTGGTCGTTTCTGAGATGGGCGTCCTTAGTTTCCATTACCACCGAAAATCAGAAACAACCAAGTCTAGGGATGACCATCTCTAAGGATGACCAAAATTTCAAGACTTGGACCGTATTATCGAAACGAAAGATGAATGTCCATCTTTTTCGATAATATGGGTTTCCCCGCCCCTCCATTGGGACGTTTAGCGAGGACGTCTTCAATAAAACTTGGGCGTCCCTTTCGATTATGCCCCTCCTGGTCTCTGCTAATTAATAGTATGCATATTCAAAGTGGAAGTATCCTAAAAACCCTGCTGAGTCCGCAGAACAGATTTGAGAAGTTTTGATCAGGTCCTTATTGTCCAGAGCAAGGCACAGTATAAGTATGTAGAGACCCCATCTGCTCTGCTGAGGTATTTTGGAGCTGTATATAGCTAAAAGGGAATATTTCAGAGTGGGGGGACAGGAGAGGGTGTTCTTGTAGTGTAATGTAATATAGAGGGAGGTGCTGCATTACCGAAAGCTGTGGGTCCACTCTTCAGTCAGCTAATAAGGACTACGATTTCTTTCTCACTCTTGGTACCACCCTTCTGCCTCTCCCTAGATTCCACCTGCGGTAGGCTTCCCTGCCCTTCACAGCACTCTGGGGGAAATCACTTTTCCTTTGGGCAGGCTGTGGGTTGTGGCTCCATCCCAGGGAAACCCTCTCTTCCCTCTAGTCTCTGAGAACTGGCCCTTCCCTTCACTGGGCTCCTTCCTTTCCTGTGGCTTCTACCCTTCCTTCACAGTGGACCCTCTTCTTTGCTTGATTGCCATTTTTAGCCAGAGTGTGCTTTCCAGCCACCCCTTCCCTCCCTCCCTCCCTCCCACCCTCTCTCTCTCTCTTCCCTCCCTCCCTCCCACCCTCTCTCTCTCTCTGTTGCCGGAGAAACCACACACTCAGGCTACCTTGATTACTGCCTGACCGGCCAGGAGGGAATCCCCCCCCTAACCGGCCAGGAGGGAATCCCCCCCCCCCCCCACCCACACTCAGCTTGTGCAGGAATTTGTCCTGCCTCCTTCTTACTAGGTATGTGCTGGAGTTTCCTTTCTTTCCCCCTTTCTCCAGCAGGTACAAGCCCTAACATTGTCTGCATTACAGTAGGGACATGTATAATGTTCCTGCCTCCAGGTTTTCCTTTGCTCCTTGTTTTTTTATCTTCTCTTTCAGCAGGTTTAAACTGGCACTTTTTGGCACTCTCCTGCATTATCTCCCTATCCAGGGAAACTGACAGGCTCTATATGTCACCAGTGGCATAGCTATGGGGGGCGACGGGGACCTGGGCTCCCCAAATTGACCCTGGGGCCTCTGGTTTGGCTGGCAGGGGTCCCTAACCCCCACCAGCCGTTTGCCCTGCCCTGTTCTTCCCCTCACGTTGCGTGCTTTCTCATTTTAGTGAAACTGAGCGTGCACAACGCTTCAAGAGGGATCTGACCCTGAAGAGAGATTATCTAAATGTACAGACTATAGAAAACCCTTCAGTCAAAAGGAAAAACTACAAGGCCAACAGGGAACGCGTATAAAAGAGACACATTTTACATGATCAAAGTATGAGAAAGATTTCAGTCTGAAGAAAGAGCTAATGCAGCACCTGAAAAATAATAAAGAAACTGGAATATGAACAAGTAGAGAATATGGGAAAAGCTGTATCGATAAAGCAAACATTACAGAATATCAGAAAAACACTGATGAGAGAATATCTTCATGTCCTGGTTATGACAGTAGCTTAAACCAGGAAGAAAGCTCCACAGGAAATACAAAATTTCACCCAGGAACGAGACCAATTTCAAGTACGGAGCAGTGGCGTAGCCAGACAGCCAGTTTGGGTGGGCCTGAGCCCAAAGTGCGTGGGCACAAAATTTTCTCTGCTCCGCCCTCCCTCCACCACTATACCCACCATTTCTCCCTCCTCTCCACCCCTATGCTACCATTTCTCCCCCTCCCCACCTATCCCCTCTGTATGCAGCATGTGTCCCTCCCCTCTACCTCATACACAGCCAAGACTTCTCCCTTCCTCACCCCTCCACCCCTTTGCTGCATCTCCCTCACCCACCAACCAAGCCTCATCTTTTCATCTTCCCTCCCCCCTGTGCAGCATCCTTCTTTCCATCAGCTGCTGTGTCCCCCGTCTTCCCTCCCCCATGCGACATCTTTCCCCCATCATCCCCCCCCGTGCAGCTGCAGCATCTCACCCTCCTTGCAGGCCCGCCCAGCAGCAGTGTTCCTGACGGCGATTCTACTCGCAGGCTCCGCTCGCAGTCGCAGCGATTCCCACACGCTGCCTGCTGGCTGCCACTCAACAATCTCCTTGCGCTACTAAGCGCTAACCCGGAAGTCTCTCCTGCAGAGGAGAGACTTCCGGGTTAGCGCTTAATAGCGCAAGGAGATTGAGCGGCAGCTGGCACTGGCAGGCAGCGTGTGGGAATCACTGCGACTGCGAGCGAAGCCTGCGACTGGAATCACCGTCAGGAACTTTGCTGCTGGGCGGGCCTGACCCGAAATTGGGTGGGCCCGGGCCCGCCCATGGCTATGCCCCTGGTACGGAGTGCAAGAAATGTTCCAGTTGCAGTCCATTCAGGCAGGGGCGTAGCCAGACAACAGATTTTGGGTGGGCCTAAACAAGAAGTGGGTGGGCACCAAGTGTTCTCCCCCCTCCCCCACTACGACCAGAAAAATATCTCAGCTGGCAGGAAAACGCTTCTTTCCACCTTGGCAGTCTGCAGCAGGCATGCACTGAAAACTGAGCATGTGCAGGTGCCGGTCTCGTGGAGAGTAGCGTTTTCATTACCATCAGGGGGGAGTCTTCAGCTGGCAGAGCTTGGGATCCCTACCAGCTACCGCTAAACATGTGCTACTGTTGGGTGGGCCTGAGCCCTAAGTGGGTGGGCCCTGGCCCACCCAGGCCCACCTGTGGCTACGCCACTGCATTCAGGGATGAAACCGTTTACATGCACTGAATGTAGAAAAAGCTTTATTCATAAATCACAGCGAACAAAGCACCAGAGAATCCTCACAGGAGTAAAACCATTCACATGTGCTGAGTGTGGTAAAAGCTTCTGTCAGAAGATACTCCTCACTATTAACAAAATGAAGCATACAGGTTTAAAACTGTTAGCGTGTACTGAGTGTGGGAAAAGCTTCTGTTATAAACACTGGGAAGGGCAATGAACATGGTAAAGCTGATGTACTCTCCAGAAAGGAAGAGCCAGAACCGCCCTGACACTGAACTGTCGAGAACTGGCCTGTGGAGACAGCAGTCCTGGGTCTCTCTCTTAAGGAGAGAGGTGTGACAAGACAGTGGGTTTTTAAGCCTGTAAAACTGTATTATTTCTTGAAGTGTATTTCTCTAGTTTGGCCAGCAGGTGGTGCATGTTATTTTATTTATTTTTATTTTTGTTACATTTGTAAAGGACAAGTCCATAAACCGCTACTAAACGGACTTGGAAAAATCCAAAATCCCAGGAATAACATGTATAGAATGTTTGTACATTTGGGAAGCTTGCCAGGTGCCCTTGGCCTGGATTGGCCGCTGTCGTGGACAGGATGCTGGGCTCGATGGACCCTTGGTCTTTTCCCAGTATGGCATTACTTATGTACTTATGTACTTGTACCCCGCGCTTTCCCACTCATGGCAGGCTCAATGCGGCTTACATGGGGCAATGGAGGGTTAAGTGACTTGCCCAGAGTCACAAGGAGCTGCCTGTGCCTGAAGTGGGAATCGAACTCAGTTTATATTTAAAGCTGATACAGAGAACTGACTTCCTTCTTTAGTTAACACAGATAAGAGATAACCTGCAGTGATGTGGCCAGCTACTTTTAAAACTTGTTGTTTTTGGGCTTTGATTGACCCAGGAGCTCAATTCATATAGAATGTATTGGCTTTTTTCTCCAGTCTTAGGTGGGAGAAAAGAGGGAATCATCTCTTTGCTGAGGCCCTGGGGTCAGTTGTATTTGATAACTTGGGAGCAGCTATATGTCCTGAACTCCCCAGATACTATTTAGATAGTAAACAAATGTTTAGATAGTTTTACAATTGATCCATATTCAGTTACTTGTTACTGTTTGCTGATTGCAACTTTTCAACTTTTCTTTCTGTTCACTGCTCTAATTTTTCATGACAACAAACATTTTTAGTGTATTGCCGCGGTTTGTCTGGACTGACTAAGAATCCTGGTGGTTTGTGTGTAAGTGCTTTCTAGGAACTGTAGGACCACAGGGAGTGTGGCCCCAATAACCTAGAAATCAGTGGGGAACACCTTGAGAGCGGGAGACTTGCCCAGAGATGGTTGGGACCCAGTCGGTGGGAGGAGAGTGCTCGTGTAGAGCACAAGCGGCAGGTGCAAGTGGACCTGAACTGTGCCGGGGATAGACCCTCTAAGTGGCCCTGGGGTAGTCCCAGACAGGTGGCTAGGTGTTTTGTGACAATATGTAAATAAGGGACCCTTTTACTAAAGGGCATTAAGTCTTAATTCACAATTAGCACACCAAAAAAGGCTTACCACAAAAAGTGTTAAAGTGTTTTGCGGTAATTTGCCTGTCAGCATGCATTAATTGCATGTTATTTATTCTTTTTGTTGTTTTTTGGGAGGGGGCATGTTACGGACGGGGAATTGGTGTGGATGTGTTAACCAGCTGGCGTGTTCTGATTACTGCGTGCTAACATGGCCTTAACGGGGGAGCACTTAGAGCTTCCCAAATAGGAGCTGGTAACGGCTCTAATTGAACAGTTAGCGTGGAATCTGCAAAAAGAAAACAGTTATTTAAAGATGTGGAGGGGCATTTTCGATATGACATCTAAATCCAATTTTGGACATTTTGGGGGAAACATACAAATATCCCATAGCAAACATGGCCATTTTCAAATGCTAGAAACGTCCAACTTTTTGTTTCAAAAATGGTCATTTGCTAGATGTTTTTGTGCTCGGTGTGTCCATCTTTTTGGATCATTAAAAAAAAATAAAATCCAAGGGAAAAACGCACAAAAACAAGCGGAGTGTATGGGGAGCCATCATTCTTAGTAGACTAGCCACACGGACATCTCAGCAGAGCAGTGGGGCAACCATAGCCGCTGAGAGGGGGGGCAGGGGGGACAAAATTCCCCGGGCCAGGGCCTCCAAGGGGGTCCCGGGCTCCGCAGTCCCAACCGCCCTCCGTCGTCGACCGTCTGCCCCCTGCATTGAAATCGCAGTCTCACCTCCATGAAAGCAGCGCTGCAGGCAGCAGAACGCCTCCCTTTGGGCCTCCTTCCCTTCCTGTGTCCCGCCCTCATCTGATGTAACTTCTGTGAAGGCGGGACACAAGGAGGGAAGGAGGGCCGAAGGGAGGCGTTCTGCTGCCTGCAGCGCTGCTTTCACGGAGGTGAGACTGCAATTTCAATGCAGGGGGCCCGGCCCAGTGGCGGACGGAGGGGGGGAGCGGCGGCAATCTCGGGGGGGGTGTGGAGGGGGAGCGGTGGCAGCCTCGGGCGGTGGAGGGGGGAGCGGCGACCTCGGGGGGGCGAGGCAGCAAGTGTGGAGCCCCAGGGGCGATCTTGCCCCGGGCCTAGCCCAGTCTATCGGCGGCCCTGGGGGCAACCTAGAGGGGGGCGGTATGGTGAGCCCTCCAAAACCCAGCGAACACCTACTGTACCCAACTATAAACCAGTCCAATAGCCCTTATGCCTGCAGATGTCAACTTTATGTAGGTACAATAAGTGTTTGGTGGATTTTGGAGGGTTCACATGTTCCACCAAAAGTGTACCAGTAAGGTTGGAATATGGGCCTGGGTTCCCTTCTCTACAGTGCACTACACTGACCACTAGGCTACTCCAGGGACCTACTCGCTCCTGTAATAGGAATGGCCACAGGGGCGTAGCTAGGTGGGGCCACGGGGGCATGGGCCCCCGCAGATTTAGCCCTGGCCCCTGCTTTCACCCACCCACCCCCGCCGCCGACCCTCCCCCGCCACATTCAACCCCCCCTCCCTCCGCCGCCAACCCTCCCTCGCTGCCGCCATCAGGTACCTTTGCTGGTGGGGGTCCCCAACCCCCGCCAGCCAAAGTCCTCTTCAGCGCCGGTCTCCGGCGTGTTGCTGATCTGGATTCTGTTTCTGCGAGTCCTGACGTCCTGCACGTAGGAACGTGCAGGACTTCAGGACTCACAGAAACAGAATCTAGATCAACGAACGCCCCAGACTCGAAGACCGGCGCTGAAGGGACTTCGGCTGGTGGGGGTTGAGGACCCCCGCCAGCAAAGGTACCTGGTAGTGGCGGAGGAGGGTTGGCAGCGGCGGCGGAAGGGGGGTCAAAAGTGACAGGGATGGGGGCGGTGGCGCCGGGGGGGGGGGGGACTAAAATGTGCCCCCTCACCTTGGGCTCTGGACCCCCTCCCGCTGAAGTCTGGCTACGCCCCTGACTGGCCATAACATCTAATGCTGTTATCGAGGCTGGAATGTACTATTTCTTCTACATCTGTGGGGGAGGTGGTCAGTGACCACTGGGGGAGTAAGGGGGGTCACACCTTAATCCTCTCAGTAGTCATCTGGCCATTTAGGGAACTTTCTTGTGACTTGGGCATGATTGAAACAGGTCTAGACCAAAACATCCAACTTTTAGCCCTGGATATTTTTTTAGTTTGTTCCATTATGGCAGAAAAATGTCAAAGTTTTGGGACCGGCCCAATCCTGCCCCCAATGTACCCCCTTGTGATTTACATGCACTGCAAAGAAAAACGTCTCACATCTGAGTTTGCAAAATCACGATTTGAGTGTTTTCTTTGAGAAACATGTCCAAATGCCACTTTAATGGCAATTTTGGGGATCCTTTCAGGAGAAACAGGGTGATATGATACAGACGTTCAAATATTTGAAAGGTATTAATCCGCAAACGAACCTTTTCCGGAGATGGGAAGGCGGTAGAACTAGAGGACATGAAATGAGATTGAAGGGGGGCAGACTAAAAAAAAATGTCAGGAAGTATTTTTTCACTGAGAGAGTGGTGGATACTTGGAATGCTCTCCCATGGGAGGTGGTGGAGAGGAAAACGGTAATGGAATTCAAACATGCGTGGGATAAGCATAAAGGAATTCTGTGCAGAAGGAATGGATCCTCAGGAGCTTAGTCGAGATCGGGTGGCAGAGCCGGTGGTGGTGGGAGACGGGACTGGTGGGTGGGAGGCAGGGATAGTGCTGAGCAGACTTATACGGTCTGTGACAGAGCCAGTGGTTGGGAGGCGGGGCTGGTGGTTGGGAGGCGGGGATAGTGCTGGGCAGACTTATACGGTCTGTGCCAGAGCCGGTGGTGGGAGGCGGGGCTGGTGGTTGGGAGGCGGGGATAGTGCTGGGCAGACTTATACGGTCTATGCCAGAGCCGGTGGTGGGAGGCGGGGCTGGTGGTTGGGAGGCGGGGATAGTGCTGGGCAGACTTATACGGTCTGTACCAGAGCCGGTGGTGGGAGGCGGGGCTGGTGGTTGGGAGGCGGGGATAGTGCTGGGCAGACTTATACGGTCTGTGCCAGAGCCGGTGGTGGGAGGTGGGGATAGTGCTGGGCAGACTTATAAGGTCTGTGTCAGAGCCAGTGGTGGGAGGCGGGGCTGGTGGTTGGGAGGCGGGGATAGTGCTGGGCAGACTTATACGGTCTGTGCCAGAGCCAGTGGTGGGAGGCGGGGCTGGTGGTTGGGAGGCGGGGCTAGTGCTGGGCAGACTTATACGGTCTGTGCCAGAGCCGGTGGTTGGGAGGCGGGGCTGGTGGTTGGGAGGCGGGGATAGTGCTGGGCAGACTTATACGGTCTGTGCCAGAGCCGGTGGTGGGAGGCAGGACTGGTGGTTGGGAGGAGAGGATAGTGCTGGGCAGACTTATATGGTCTGTGCCCTGAAGAGCACAGGTACAAATCAAAGTAGGGTATACACAAAAAGTAGCACATATGAGTTGTCTTGTTGGGCAGACTGGATGGACCGTGCAGGTCTTTTTCTGCCGTCATCTACTATGTTACTATGTTTTTCTCTTCTGAAAATGAGCCCCTTAGTCTTATGCATTAAGCCCAGATCTTAGCAAGTTACCCCCAAGTTACCATCAATGAGCTTTCCTATTTCTTTTTCCTTTTGACACTTAGAAATCTAGTATTTCCCTTCTTTATGAAACTGATCCAGGCAGCGCTGCAGAGGTCAAGTTGGCTGCTTCAAAAATGACCCTTGAGCTTGTCTGCCATTCCCAGCTCCATCTAGTAAGTAGACCTAATACACTTCTGTTGTGGAATCAAACAAACCCAGCCGTACATAAAGCTTTTTCTGCCAACACTCCCCACTGTGGTATGTTCACAGGCTGAGGAGCCCACTGTAGACTGAGCCCACATTTGACAGCAGAGAGAACGAATTCAGGAGGTGGGGAACACACCTGCCCTCAGGTGAAACAGCAGGCTACAGAGAGACACATCCTTAAATTAGGTCTGGATGTTCACTCTGATCTCAATGTCTTGTGTTTATCTTCTTTTTTTCAGTGAGTTATGAATATGTCCTCTGGCATTTTCAAAAATACATCTGACAAATAAGGTGCTTTTAACTGGAGGAGGGGGGAGGGGGGGCAAGAGTATGTCTAAGGTAAAATGAGAACCAGGGGTACCTGCAGTTTTGAGCATTTCTCTGACTGTCTCTTCTATTCCACAGCTGTCCAGGAGATCATTAAAACCCACCCCCCCCCTGTCTTTCCCTGGAACAATTAGCAGGACTCCCCCCCCCCCCCAGTTGATTTTCTCTGTCCTGACTGGAATATTTGTTCCTGAGCCCAGGTTTTCATTCAGAAGTGGCACATGCCACCTTCTAGGGCATCAGGCCAGTCTGCCTTGTTCATTTAATCAAACCACATCAACAGGCACATTTGTGCCAACAACCATGTTTAGTCATGCTTAAGTATGCAGAAACACGTCTTTTTCCTTTCCATGCATGCATGCGGGCAATGGCATTCTCTGGATTACTACAACTATTAATCAAATGTATAGCTCTACTATATGTACATAGACGCACTAGACACTGTAACAAACAGAAAAGAGACAGTCAGGATAAGGTTTGACACGTAAGACTCTGCAAACCCACCTCCCCGCTCCCCCCGTTTTCTATTTCTGTTGATGGCGCTCTCATTCTCCCTGTCTCCTCAGCTCGAAACCTTGGGGTCATCTTTGACTCTTCTCTCTCCTTCTCTGCTCATATCCAGCAGACCGCCAAGACCTGTCGTTTCTTTCTTTACAACATCCGTAAAATCCGCCCCTTTCTTTCCGAGCACTCTACCAAAACCCTCATCCACACCCTTGTCACCTCTCGTTTAGACTACTGCAATCTGCTTCTTGCTGGCCTCCCACTTAGTCACCTCTCCCCTCTCCAGTCGGTTCAAAACTCTGCTGCCCGTCTCGTCTTCCGCCAGGGTCGCTTTACTCATACTACCCCTCTCCTCAAGACCCTTCACTGGCTCCCTATCTGTGTTCGCATCCTGTTCAAACTTCTTCTACTAACCTATAAATGTACTCACTCTGCTGCTCCCCAGTATCTCTCCACACTCGTCCTTCCCTACACCCCTTCCCGTGCACTCCGCTCCATGGGTAAATCCTTCTTATCTGTTCCCTTCTCCACTACTGCCAACTCCAGACTTTGCACCTTCTGTCTCGCTGCACCCTACGCCTGGAATAAACTTCCTGAGCCCCTACATCTTGCCCCATCCTTGGCCACCTTTAAATCTAGACTGAAAGCCCACCTCTTTAACATTGCTTTTGACTCGTAACCACTTGTAACCACTCGCCTCCACCTACCCTCCTCTCTTCCTTCCCGTTCACATTAATTGATTTGATTTGCTTACTTTATTTATTTTTTGTCTATTAGATTGTAAGCTCTTTGAGCAGGGACTGTCTTTTCATGTATGGTGTACAGCGCTGCGTATGCCTTGTAGTGCTATAGAAGTGATAAATAGTAGTAGTAGTAGTCTCTTGTAACCAGAGCTAATATTGTGATATCATAATGCCTCAGGCCACCAATAAGAGCCAACCTCATCAGTGATGTCACAATGGCTTGATTGTCCTATACTTGGCTTACTTTTATTACATAGCTCTTTGAGCAGGGACTGTCTTTCTTCTATGTTTGTGCAGCGCTGCGTATGCCTTGTAGCGCTATAGAAATGCTAAATAGTAGTAGTAGTAGTAGTAACTCTAATTCTCCTTTATATCTTTCTTCACATATTGTTCCTTACACTCCCTCCCGTGTTATTCGCCATCTTCACCTGCCCCCTCTGTCTTCTGCTCACTTGGATTCTACCCAGTCATCTGCATTTGTTCACCTTGCACCATCCTTCTGGAATTCATTACCAAAACTTGGAAATGTCTTTTTCCAAAATTCAAAACTGATTTAAAAACTCATTTATTTCCATATGCATCTGGGTCCTAACTCCATTGTCCATTCTACCTCAACTACTGGCTCTCTGATTCAGAAGCGTCTCCATCTCTGTCTTTCCTTACTATGTCCTTCATCTTGCCTATCATAATTTTTGTAATTCTTTTCCCACTTCTGAACGGTTTTTTAATCGTGCATCGCCTTGATGTTTCATTACGAAAGGTGGTATATTAAAATATAAATTATAGACCATATTCAGCCGGGGACCTCATAATTGACTTATACGGGACTTGGCTGAAAATAGGCCAGGACCTGCATTCGTTCCGGTGGCCAGCACTGGACAAATTAGCTCCAGATGTTCAGTGCCAGGGTCTGAACATGGCCCAGCACAGAACATCTGGGGCTAATTTAGCCAGCCATGGTCAACGTTTAAAATATGGTGACCATCCCTTGCTGAATATCTACCCCAATGTTCTTGGGAGAGGGAGGATCGCAATGGGGGGGGCAATACTCTTGGGGAGGGGGCCAACAGAACTCTTCAGGCCACCATCCAGGAAGTTATCCGAGTACTGTCTGATATTTAATGCTAGTGCCTGGACAGCTAACTGGACAAGGATAGAACCACTTTAAATGCCACGTGGGCACTGACGCCAGGGGCGTAGCTAGGTGGGGCCATGGGGGGCTTGGACCCGACAGTTTTAGCCCTGGCCCCTCTCTACTTTCAACCCCCTGCCACTGACCCTCCCCCGCCACTTTTGACCCCCCCCCCCTCCTGCCACCGCCGCTGTCGCCAGGTACCTTTGCTGGCGGGATCCCCAACCCCCGCCAGCCGAAGTCCTCTTCAGCGGTGGTCTCCGGCGTGTTCACTGATCTGATGGACCCTGATCTGATGTGCAGGACATCAGGAGTCAAGACTCACAGAAACGGGTTGGGGACCCCCGCCAGCAAAGGTACCTGGCGGCAGTGGCGACGGGGGAGGGGTAGCGGCAGCGGCGGTCGAAAGCGGCAGGGGAGGGGTCGGTGGCACAGGGGGGCTAAAATGTGCCCCCTCACCTCGGGCTCTGGACCCCCCCCTCCGACCGAGGTCTGGCTACTCCCCTGGCTGACGCTAAATATTGTTAGTGTCTGGATAAGTGCCAGCTCCACCCCTAGACCAGCTGGGCACTACCTGGATAGTGTGGCAGTGGTCAGTGCTGATATGCAGTATTTGTGGGCTGACCAGCTAAAAGTCTCAAGAGATTTCAATGGGTACGAAATGCTGCTACTCAACTTTTATCTAATTCTAACACGTTTTGTCACATTGGTCCTGTTCTCTTGTCTTTGCGTTGGCTTTCTGTCGAGAAGCGCTGTTCTTTTAAACTGCTGGTCTTGGCATTTAAGATTTATCATGGAACAGAGTCTAAATATCTATTGAAGAAATTGACAGTCTATATACCTAATCGACCCTTCATTCGCAAAATCCTCTCTGCCATTTCTTTCTGGCTTGAGTGTGCCCATAACTGGACATAAGAACATAAGCACTGCCATACTGGGAAAAGACCAAGGGTCCATCAAGCCCAGCATCCTGTCTCTACAGCGGCCAATCCAGGCTTCAAGAACCTGGCAAACTCCCCCCCCACCCCCCACAAAAAAAAGAAATTAATAATGTTCAATGGACTTTCCTTCAGGAATCTGTCCAAACCCCCCTTAAACTCCATAAGGCCAGCTGCTGTCACTACATTTTCCGGCAACGAGTTCCAGGGTCCAACTACACACTGAGTAAAGAAAACCTTTCTCCTGTTTGTTTTAAATCTACCATATTCTAGCTTCATCTTGTGTCCCCTGGTTCTATTATTGTTTGAAAGTGTAAACAAACGCTTCACATCTGTCCGCTCTACTCCGCTCATTATCTTGTAGACTTCTATCATATCACCCCTCAGCCGCCTTTTCTCCAAGCTGAAGAGCCCTAACCTTCTCAGCCTTTCCTCATAGGTCTGACCCATTATGGCTATTCTTATGTTCTTATGTTCATAGGGAAGTCGTTCCATCCCTTTTATTATTTTCGTCGCCCTTCTCTGCACCTTCTCCAATTCCTTTATATCTTTTTTGAGATGCGGCGACCAGAATTAGACACAATTCTCGAGGTGCGATCACACCATGGAGCGATACAACGACATTATAACATCCTCATGTTTGTTTTCCATCCCTTTCCTAATAATACTCAACATTGTGTGCTTTCTTAGCCGTTGCCGCACACTGAGCAGAAGTTTTCAACATCTTATTTTTATTTTTATTACATATGTATCCCACGCTTTCCCACTCATGGCAGGCTCAATCAACGATGACTCCCAGATCCCTTTCTAGGTCCGTGACTCCTAACGCGGAACCTTGCATGACATAGCTGTAATTCGGGTTCCTCTTACCCACGTGCATCACTTTGCACTTGTCAACGTTGAACTTCATCTGCCACTTGGATGCCCAATCCCCCAGTCTCGCGAGGTCCTCCTGTAATCTTTCACACTCCTTCTGCGACATATTCTTCCCTTTGGCTTTTTTACGGAACAGTATTTCTTTATTTCTTAGGCAGATTGATGACTTTTCTGTTTACTTGAAGGTGGTTTTATGGGTTAGGAGTGATGATATTACACATACTGTTTTCTGTTTATTTTGTGTATGTTAATTGTTTATTTCATTGTACAATATTCAGGGATGCTGAGAGACTGAGCTGGGCCCGGGGCAGAGCCGCTGCTGCCCCCCCCCCCCCGACAATCATCATCCGCTGCTGCCCCCCACCGTGATCCTCGCTGCTGCCACCCCCTCCCCCCAGATCGCTGCCGCAATTCAAATACCTTGGCTGGCGGGGATCCTGAGGCCTCACCAGCAGAAGACGTCTTCCTCCAGCGCTGAATGCCTGACCCTGCGGCTGCTTTTCCTCTCAGGGCATGCTCAGTTTCAAAACCGAGCGATACGTGCCTGAGAGGAAAAGCAGCCGCTCAGCAAGCAATGGGCAGAAGAGCAGCGCTGGAGGAATACCTGCAGTGTCTTCTCCTCCGAGTCCTCCCCAGCCTCCAAGGGGGGCCCCGCGCTGGGGTCTCTCTCTCTCTCCTGCTCCTGACGGGACCCGACTGATTGCATCCCATCAGGAGCAGGAGAGAGAAAGAGAGACCCCAGTGCCGGGCCCCCCTTGGAGGCCCGGGCCCTGGGAATTTTGCCCCCCTGCCCCTCCCCTCTCGGTGGCCCTAACAATATTTATTAGATATGTAATCAGTACAGTGGAATAAGTACTCAAATAAATAAAGTGCCTCTTATTAGCAACGGATATCCTGACACAAGTTATTAATCAAGCAACAGTCTCTCCTGCCCAATTAAATGGTTTGAATATCGACCCCAACATGGGCATGAACAGGAGAATAGGGGGTAAAGATTTAAAAGCAGCCTTAAACAGGTGAGCCATTAGCCTGCATTTGAACTGAGTTAGAGAGGGAGCCAGTGGCATTCCTGGGGGGGAGGGCCATGGGTGCAGTCCGCCCCGGGTGCATGCCGCTGGGGGGGTGCCACGCGCCTGTTGGTGCCGCTCGTTCTGTGCTCCCTCTGCCCCAGAACAGGTTACTTCCTGTTCCGGGGCAGAGGGAGCACGGAACGAGCGAAGCAGACAGGCGCGTGGCACCCCCCCAGCAGATAAAAATGCACCCGGGGGTGTCCTTTCGCCAGGGGGAGATGTCCTTTCGCCAGGGGGGCGCTGCACCGGGGGAGGGGGCGCATCGACGATCCGCCCCGGGTGTCAGCCACCCTAGGAACGCCACTGGGCTGAATGGGGATATGATTCAGGTCTACAAAATCCTGAGTGGTGTAGGACGAGTAAAAGTGAATCGATTTTTCACTCGTTCAAAAAGTACAAAGACCAAGGGACATGCAATGAAATTACATGGAAATACTTTTAAAACAAATAGAAGGAAATACTTTTTCACATCAGAGGATGTGGTAAGGGCGGTTACTATATCTGGGCTTAAAAAATGTTTGGACAAGTTTCTGGAGGAAAAGTCCATAGTCTGTTATTGAGATGGGAGAAGCCACTGCTGGCCCCGGGACTGGTAGCATGGAATGTTGCTACTTTTATTTTCTGAATGGAATGTTGCTACCAAGGTCATACCAAGCTCTGACGATTAACGTTAACAATAAATTTATATTCCGCCATTACCTTTCAGCTCAATGAGGATCACAAATTAAAACAGACTGGACATTTCCAGGAATAACAAAACATAACCTAACAAAAACAGAACATCCCTGTGCTGCATATTCTATTTAACATTATTTAGCACAAATTTTCTAAATAGGTAAGTTTTAATCTACAGAATTGGTTATAAGAGATTTCAGACATCAAGATTTCCTTAATAGCCTTATCCAAACGAACTGCTTGATATGAAAAATGAATATCAATTAGTCTAGTTTTTCTCATGCTTTTTTAGCGAAAGTGGAAAGTTAGCAAAAACAAAACGATTAATAAGTAAAGTGGGGATAAACCATATATAATTTTATACACAAAACAAGAAAAGTTAAACAAAATCCTGGCTTGCACAGGGAGCCAATGGAGCTTCACATAACGACAAAATACACCGTCAGACGTTTTTAAAGAAAAAATTAGACGCAATGCTACATTCTGTATAGTGGGAAGTTTCTTCAGTATTTGGATATTCCCAAATAAACAATATTACGATAATCAAGCAAACTCAAAATCAAAGACTGAACAATAAGTTGAAAACGGTTTTGATCAAAATATTTCTGAATTCGATGCAAATTACACAACAAAAAGATTGGCCACTGTTGGAAACAGGATTCTGGGCTTGATGGACCTTCGGTCTGTCCCAGTGTGGCAATACTTACGTACTTATGTACTTGGAATTCTAAATGGAACGTTGCTACTCTTTGAGATTCTGCTTGGAATCCTGTCACTCTTTAGGATTCCAGAATCTAGTCTTTGGGTTCGACATGGAATGTTGCTACTCTTTGGGTTTCTGCCAGGTACTTGTAACCTGGATTGGCCACTGTTCGAAACAGGATGCTGGGCTTGATGAACCTTTGGTCTGTCCCAGTATGGCAACACTTATGTACTTGGGATTCTGAATGGAATCTTGCTACTCTTTGGGGTTCTACATGGAATGCTGCTAAACTTTGAAATTCTGCATGGAATCTTGTTATTCTTTAGAATTCTAGAATCTTGGTACTCTTTGGGGTTCTACATAGAATGTTACTACTATTTAGGTTTCTGCCAGGTACTTGTGACCTGGATTGGCCACTGTTGGAAACAGGATGCTGGGCTTGATGGACCTTTGGTCTTTCCCAGTATGGCAGTACTTACGTAAGTGTTAATTTGTGTCTCTAAAAATAATTTATTATCCAACCATACCCCCAGAATCTTAATAGAAGATGAAAATTGATACTAAATCTGATTTATCATAATGCTCTGTTCATCCATATCAGGGTTACAACTAATTAACATAAATTTTGTTTTGTTAGAACTTAATTTAAGGTTATGCTTTAACATCCAGTGTTCTATTTCTTTTAAAATGTTTTGCAATAACTCTAAATGTGAAATAACTGAAAAAGTGATGAGAATCATAATCGTAATATCATCAGCATAGCTGAAAAGATAAACGCCCAAATTTTCTAAAACAAATCCCAACGAATGCAAGTAAACATTAAAAAGAACAGGAGATAGCAGCGATCCCTGTGGGACCCCACATTGATTATACCAACTCTCTCTCCTCTTCAATCTGTTCAAAATTCTGCTGCACGACTAATATTCCGCCAGGGTCGTTATGCTCATATTAGCCCTCTCCTCAAGTCACTTCACTGGCTTCCTATCTGTTTCCACATACAGTTCAAACTCCTCTCATTGACCTATAAGTGCATTCACTCTGCAGCTCCTCAGTACCTCTCCACTCTCATCTCGCCCTACATTCCTCCCCGGGAACTCCGTTCACTGGGTAAATCTCTCTTATCTGCACCCTTCTCCTCCACCGCTAACTCCAGACTCCGTTCCTTTTATCTTGCTGCACCATATGCCTGGAATAGACTTCCTGAGCCAGTACGTCAAGCTCCATCTCTGGCCGTCTTCAAATCTAGGCGAAAAGCCCACCTTTTTCATGCTGCTTTTAACTCCTAACCCTTATTCACTTGTTTAGAACCCTTATTTTATCATCCTCACTTTAATATTTCCTTACCTCTTGTTTGTCCTGTTTGTCTGTCCTAATTAGATTGTAAGCTCTGTCGAGCAGGGACTGTCTCTTCATGTTCAAGTGTACAGCGCAGCGTACGTCTAGTAGCACTATAGAAATGATAAGTAGTAGTAGTAGTACTGTTTGGCATTCCTGAATCTTGCTACTCTTTGGGATTCCGGAATATTGCTACTCTGGGATTCCGGAATCTTGTTACTCTTTGTCCTTATCCCTTATTTGTCCTGTTTGTCCTAATTAGATTGTAAGCTCTGTCGAGCAGGGACTGTCTCTTCATGTTCAAGTGTACAGTGCTGCGTACGTCTAGTAGCGCTATAGAAATGATAAGTATTAGTAGTAGTCTCACTCTATTAAAACGATCTTTTAAAAAAACTGAGAACCATTTCTGAACATTGCCAGTTATTCCTAAGCTGACTAGAATATGTAAAAGAATCTCGCGGTTGATTTGAACCCATGTCACAAATGCACACAGATGTATGTCTTGAAGTAAGAGTGAGATTGAAGGGGGGCAGACTCAGGAAAAATGTCAGGAAGTACTTTTTCATGGAGAGAGTGGTGGATACGTGGAATGCCCTCCCGCGGGAGGTGGTGGAGATGAAAACGGTAACAGAATTCAAACATGCGTGGGATAAACATAAAGGAATCCTGTTCAGAAGGAATGTATCCTTGGGAGCTTAGCCACGTTTAGGTGGCAGAGCTAGTGGTTGGGAGGCAGGGATAGTGCTGTACAGACTTATACGGTCTGTGGCAGAGCCGGTGGTGGGAGGCGGGGCTGGTGGTTGGGAGGCAGAGATGGTGCTGGGCAGACTTATACAGTCTGTGCCAGAGCTGGTGGTGGGAGGCGGGACTGGTAGTTGGGAGGCGGGGATAATGCTGGGCAGACTTATACGGTCTGTGCCAGAGCTGGTTGTGGGAGGCGGGGCTGATGGTTGGGAGGCGGGAATAGTGCTGGCCAGACTTATATGGTCTGTGCCCTGAAGAGGACAGGTACAAATAAAAAGTAGCACATATGAATTTATCTTGTTGGGCAGACTAGATGGACCGTGCAGGTCTTTTTCTGCCGTCATCTACTATGTCTTTACAAAGGGAGTCTAGTACAAAGCCGCGCTAGCATTTTTAGCTTGCGATAAAACTCAGCTGGCAGTAAACGCTGAGATGCCCATTATATTCCTATGAGCGTCTCGGCGTTTACTGCTAGCTGAGTTTTACTGCGAGCGAAAAACGCTAGCGTGGCTTTGTGAAAGGCCCCCTAATGCGTTCTTGACATGCAGCATAAATGAGCACAAAACTGAGGGCTTCATTTCACCAGGTTTTCAGCTGACACAATGTTTTGATTGATACGCTAAAGTTTAGGTCAAAGAAGGGTGTCCATTTCATGGAAAAAGAAGAAACCAAGTGTATTTTTCCTATTGTTGAAAAACATGCTCTAATATCATTAACCTCGTGTTATCTTGCGCCTCGCCCAGCTGTGTTTTGGCAGGGACTTCAGAACGGAATAGCTGACTTTCCACAGGAGTAGCAAAGGCTAGCACGTGGCTGGCAGTGAGAGTTTAGCTCTGTTCCTCTCCTTTTTTAAACTTCTCTCTCTGGAAGGGTATATTTAGACAGATGGTTCGCAGTACGTCGTGTGGCTGAGAAAAGAAGTTGCTTTCTCATTTTAGCTAGATGCTGGTTAACCCCATTGCAAATTCACCATCTGATCTTACCTGTGGAAGTCACTAGAGTGTATTTTCAAAGCACTTAGGCTTACAGTTCTATAAGTTACCATCAGGGAAGGAATGGATCCTCAGAAGCTTAGCTGAGATTGGGAGGCAGGGCTGGTATTTGGGTGGTGAGGCTAGAAACAGTGTGACAAGGCAGTGGCCCTAGCTAGAAGGTTGTTAGGCTGTATAGAGAGAGGTGTGGCCAGCACAAGAAAGGGGGTGTTGATGCCCCTGTATAAGTCGTTGGTGAGGCCCCACCTGGAGTATTGTGTTCAGTTCTGGAGGCTGTACCTTGCTAAGGATGTAAAAAAAATGGAAGCGGTGCAAAGAAAAGCTACGAGAATGGTATGGGATTTGCGTTACAAGACGTATGAGGAGAGACTTGCTGAACTAAACATGTATACTCTGGAGGAAAGGAGAAACAGGGGTGATGTGATACAGACGTTCAAATATTTGAAAGGTATTAATCCGCAAACGAACCTTTTCCGGAGATGGGAAGGTGGTAGAACGAGAGGACATGATATGAGAGTGAAGGGGGGCAGACTCAAGAAAAATGTCAGGAAGTATTTTTTCACGGAGAGAGTGGTGGATGCTTGGAAAATTCGTTTATTAATGGAAACGGAAAACCAAATACATAAAAGCTAAAAGGTACATAAATACCCCTCAATCCCCTATTTACAAAGACAGACCAAACCCCCTACCCCCCCAACACAGTCAAATAAATTCAAACAAATTCAAGGTGGCTTCAATCGCACGTTTCCACCATTTGCAAAATGTACCCCTCCCTACTTCTACCCGCTCCCAACGTGCCACTTCCCACACAGCTCCAACAATATCCCAGCTAACCCGTTCTACTGACCTGAACTCCTGGCGCAGGGAGACTCCGCACCGTGCCATCCAAAGATAGAAACGGACAATGACCGAGATCAAGAACTCCGTCCCTGGGTCCAAGCCCCCCGACCCCTGCCCCCGCCCATACACCCAATCCGCATAAGAATAGGTGCAAAAGCTGGGGATATGAAGCAGGGAGGCCACACGTTTACATACCAGAATCGAAAATGGACATTCCCTAAGGAAATGATCCATCGTCTCAGTACAACCAACACATCCCCCCCTTGGGCAATCACGATCTTGTACGTTCCTATAATTCAAGTTTGCTCTCACATACAGTTTCCCGTGTAGGGACAGCCAGGCAATGTCACGATATTTGTGTGGAATCCGCTTTGATGCCACAAACTGCAAGCCTTGTTGCAGAACTGGCTCTGGAGCGTCCTGAAGTGCCAAAGGAGAGGAGAATCGCTGCATCCGCACTCTCTCTACCCATACCTCCCTCCTTCCCTCTTTAACCTCCTCCACCGTAATCCCCCACAACCGCACCAGTTTAGTCAATGTCCTGTAATACCCAACGCTTCCCGGGAAACCCCTCCGTCGGCCCACCACTTTCCCCCCTTCCAACCACGGACCCCAAAACTCCTCCCACCACTGCACAACACTACACGCCCATCCCGGAGCATCTCGCCCCACCGCCTTCCCCAAATTAAACTGGATAAAGAAAGAACTGAACGTAAGAACCGGATTAACCATCCCAACCCCCCCCCCTTTCCCCGTGGCAGATATGTAATATTCCTCTTTACAGGGTTCATTCGGTTCCCCCAGAGTAACTGAAAAAAAACACTATAAAGCCCTGTATAACAACATTCCGGCAACAAACAAATATAACTAAGAAACAAAAACATGGGCACCACCTGCATTTTCAGTAATCTCACCCGGTCAGTCATCGACATCCTCCACCCTTTCCACCTCTCTACCTTAGCCTTGGCCTCCAAGATCTTCCGTTCCCAGTTCCACTGTCCATAATCCCCCCCCCCCCCAAAGTAAACCCCTAGAACCCGCATCATTTCCACCCCTGGCGGAAACCCTCCCCCTAACTCAAAACGAGCCCCTTCCGGACCTACCCACAAGGAAGTACACTTTTGCAGGTTAATCCTGGATCCTGTCGCCCGAGAGTACTCCGCAATCTTCCTGTGCAAAATTTCCCCTTCCCCTTGATCCGCCACCCAAACTGTTATGTCATCTGCGTATGCCACCACACGCAGAGACACCCCCGTACACACTTCTTGGAATGCCCTCCCGCGGGAGGTGGTGGAGAGGAAAACGGTAACGGAATTCAAACATGCGTGGGATAAACATAAAGGAATCCTGTGCAGAAGGAATGGATCCTCAGGATCTTAGTCGAGATCGGGAGGCGAGGCTGGTGTTTGGGTGGTGGGGCTAGTTCTGGGCAAGACTTCTATGGTCTGTGTCCTGAAAAGGACAGGTACAAATCAAGGTAAGGTATACACAAGAAGTAGCACATATGAGTTTATCTTGTTGGGCAGACTGGATGGACCGTGCAGGTCTTTTTCTGCCGTCATCTACTATGTTACTATCAGGCTCATTTTCAAAAGAGATAAGACGTCCAAAAAGTGACATAAGCCAGCATCTGGATGTTTATCTCACAGAAACGTCCAAATCAGTATTATCAAAACCTCTTTTTGGATGTCTTTCTCTGAAGCCGGTGAGAAGGATGTCCAAATCTCAAGGGGGCGTGCCAGGGGCGTGTTCAAAGCGGGATTTGTGCGTTCCTAAGACTTAGACGCCTTTCAGCCATAATGGAACAAAACAAAAACCTCCAAGACTAAACTTAAGATGTTTTGAGCTAGACCTGTTTTTTATAACAAATAGCTGCGGTGGGAATTGAATCCATTTCCCCAGGATCAAAGTCTGCTGCACTGACCACTAGGCTGCAACCTCTACTCCACACAAGAGGTGCCCCAAATGACCAGATGACCACTAGAGGGACTCGGGGATCACCTTCCCTTACTCTCCCCCAAATCACAAATCATTTTTCCAAACAGCATTTTCAAAAGGAAAGGATAGCCTTTTATTTTTGTAGAAAATGACCTTTCCTGTTCTGATTTTGGACGTTTTACAAAAAAGTCCAAATTCAGACTTGGATGTCATATCCAAAAACGCCCCTTGTGTATTTGACTTGCCCAAAGTCACAAGGAGCAGCAGTGGGAATGGAACCCATGTTGCCAGGATCAAAGCCCGCTGCACTAACCATTAAGCCACTCCTCCTCTGTTTGGACTGCTTGCATTTGGACTTTTTTTGTTCGAAAATGGACCAAAAAAAGGACATCCAGATCACAAGACGTCCATAGCATTTTCAAACACAAAAGATAGATGTCCATCTTTTTGGAAAATTACCTTTTTTCCTGTTCGGAATTTGGACGTCTTTGTAAAACGTCCAAATTCTGATTTAGACGTTTCTTTCAAAAATGCCCCTCCATGGAACTTTGTAAGTCTAAGTGCTTTGAAAATACGCCTCCCAGGTCCCCCTTGTTTCACCAATGAAACAAATGACTTTTGGAAATCCTTTAGAAAACTAGGGAAATGTCAAGATGTTGAGCCCAGAGTCTTATCAAGGGGCTGAAGCTGACTCTGCATGAGACATTCTTTGCTTTCCAAAAAATGTAACCTTATGGCATATGTGGAATTATCTATAAAGTACACACTAACAGGGCCGCCAAGAGACTGGGCCGGGCCAAGGGCAAGGCCTCCCATGGGGCCCCACCCCCGGAGCCCTGCCCCCCCCCCCCCCCCCGAGGTTGTCATCGTCGCTGCCCCCCTCCGTCCACCACCGGGCCGGGCCCCCCTGAATTTATATCATTGCGCCTCACCTTGACCTCGCTCCATGTGAAAGAAGTGCAGCAGCGGCAGTCTGCAGATCGCCTCCCTTCAGGCCTTCCCTCCCTGTGTCCCGCCTCGACCTCGCTCCATGTGAAAGAAACACAGCTGCGGCTGTCTGCAGATCGCCTCCCTTCGGGCCTTCCCTCCCTGTGTCCCGCCTCGACCTCGCTCCGTGTGAAAGAAGCGCAGCAGCGGCAGTCTGCAGATCGCCTCCCTTCAGGCCTTCCCTCCCTGTGTCCCACCTCGACCTCGCTCCATGTGAAAGAAACGCAGCTGCGGCTGTCTGCAGATCGCCTCCCTTCGGGCCTTCCCTCCCTGTGTCCCGCCTCGACCTCGCTCCGTGTGAAAGAAGCGAAGCAGCGGCTGTCTGCAGATCGCCTCCCTTCGGGCCTTCCCTCCCTGTGTCCCGCCTCGACCTCGCTCCATCTGAAAGAAGCGCAGCAGTGGCCGTCTGCAGATCGCCTCCCTTCGGGCCTTCCCTCCCTGTGTCCCGCCTCGACCTCGCTCCGTGTGAAAGAAGCGCAGCAGCGGCAGTCTGCAGATCGCCTCCCTTCAGGCCTTCCCTCCCTGTGTCCCACCTCGACCTCGCTCCATGTGAAAGAAACGCAGCTGCGGCTGTCTGCAGATCGCCTCCCTTCGGGCCTTCCCTCCCTGTGTCCCGCCTCGACCTCGCTCCGTGTGAAAGAAGCGAAGCAGCGGCTGTCTGCAGATCGCCTCCCTTCGGGCCTTCCCTCCCTGTGTCCCGCCTCGACCTCGCTCCATCTGAAAGAAGCGCAGCAGTGGCCGTCTGCAGATCGCCTCCCTTCGGGCCTTCCCTCCCTGTGTCCCGCCCCGACACAGGGAGGGAAGGCCCGAAGGGAGGCATCTGCAGACTGCCGCTGCTGCGCTTCTTTCACACGGCGCGAGGTCGAGGTGAGGCGCTATGATTTTAATTCGGTTGGGCCCAGCCTGGTGGTGGGTGGAGGGGACTGCGGCACCGGGCCCCCCTTGGAGGCCCGGGCCTGGGGAATCTTGACCCCCCCCCCCCTGCTTCCCCCTGTGTGCTGCCCTGCACACTAACATTTACATATGAGAGATTGATCCCAGAATCTAGCTTGCTATGTTTTAACAGTTACATCAGCCAGGCTATTTCAGGAATTTTATATCAGCTGGTGACCCACTGCCCCTGACTCAGCCATTTTATACTGGTGAAACATGGCTGTGTCCGGCATTTGATGTTACATTTCTGGAAGCTTTTAATCTATTAATAAAAACTCTGTTTTTCACAAGGTCTGTCTTGTTGTTTTATCTTCCAAACTGATTCAAATAATGGAATGACTTTGGCTGGAGTCTGGGCAGGACTGTTATAAGTTATGGGCATATATTTGGCTCTCAGATTCTGTGGCACGTATATTTGCTGTTACGCAAGCATTTGATAAAGAAATTAAAGTACCTGTGTTCCTTTATAGAACTGAAACCTGTGCATCTGTTTAAACTAAGTAGCAGGAAATTATATTGATTTTTTGTTTATATGGATTAAAAAAGGAAGGTTTTTTTTAAGCCAGTGATTGATGAAAACAGGTTTTGGAAAAGATTTATACCTGCATATATCTGAGGCTTTATCCTTCCTAATATTGGGCATAATTATTTCTGGTCTATTGAAATACTGATAATCAGAAACAATAAAATGGGAAAACAAACGCCACGCAGTTCTCCGTATTTAAACAAGCAGAATATGAGAATACTGCAAATAGCCCTTTCATTCAACCCTCTACATTATAAATACACTAGTAAAAAAGGCCCGTTTCCGAAACCAATGAAACGGGCGCTAGCATGTGGTTTTTTTTTGTGTGTGTGTGTGTATGTGTCACAGAGTTATTTTGTGTGTGTGTGTGTGTGTGTGTGTGTGTGAGTGTGTGAGGGTGCGGTGTGTGTGCAGGTTGTTGATGTGTGTCTTTTTTTGTTTTGTTTTTTTGCTTGGAGGTTGGGGGATGTGCTGTGCTGGCAAAGTGGGTTGGATTGGTGTGTGGCTTTGAGGGTGTGTTTCTGTTGTATTGTGTGTGTGTGTGGTTTTGTCTGTCAAGGAGGTTTGTGGAGGGGGGTCTTTCTGTTGGTGAAATGTAAATGTGAAATGTAAATGTAAATTTTTGCACATATCCACAGCAGGAATATTCTTCTCTCGTTCCAGCGGTGGTTCTGTGCTCTCCGTGCTGCACAGATAATGAGCCATTCTGCTGGGGAATGCTCCTCCCTTATTGTCACGTAGTTTCCTCTGATTGGTCCGTCTTACGTTGCCTAGTGTTGCCTGGGAACGGTGTTGTGATGGTCCTTTGTGTTTCAGAATGTTGAGGGTGTTTTTTCTGATTGGTCCGTCATGTGAGGGCAGGGCAGAGAGACATGGTCAGTGTTGAGGCTTCACCACCATGAATCCATGAACCCTTCAGTGACTGACTAAGTGACTTCAGAACATTGTCTTCAGAACGTTGAGGGTGAGTTTTATTATAGTAGATATTAAAAATGTACATTATAAGTCACATTATAACCCCTCATTTCCTCAAAGCAGCTGTGAGATCACTTCCACCTTAAATAGTCATTATATTGTTCATACCTCAAGCATATTCTCACAATCAATAATACTGATCTGTCTCTTGCCAAAAGGAACCAACTATGGCTTTGGAGTTGTAATGAGACAAATTCGTGATCCTTGAAATAGTAAACGTCAAAAACTCTCAATAGACTGCCCGAAGGACCTTCACATGAACCCAACTTGTGCTGTAAAATATAAAATTGACCATCTCTTCTTAGAATAAAGCCTCAAATGGCTTCATCGCTGTCAACAACAATGCAGCTACGTCGTCCTCAACCCAGCTAGCTGCCAGCTTAACAGTCGAGCAATTCAAAGTTCTTTCCAAAAAGCTCGACACAGTTCTGCGTCTCGCCTTGTGCCGTCTTCAGGAGCCGTTCACCTGCACAAGGTAGAATCGCAATCACATACCCCACTTAAACCAAACCCAACCATTTAACAACATTAAATAGAATACATCCATTATTTGCAAAGTATCGTTTACTAAATCCTAATACTAGCGGGATATGGCAGATCCGCCATTGGGAACGGCCTCTGCTCGCTGTTAGAGTAACACCTGCACGTGCACTGTTTAAATAAACCTAACAGACTCAGGTACAGGTCAAACAACTCAAAGCTGTAAAATACTAGATAGCCCTCTAAAACCCACTGTACCCACATCTAGGTGCCCCCCTAGTTTTGGAAAGAGTAAGCAATCAATTCACGTATAGACCTCTATCGTATCTCCCCTCAGCCGTCTCTTTTCCAAGCTGAAGAGCCCTAGCCACTTTAGCCTTTCCTTATAGGGAAGTCATCCCATCCCCTTTATCATTTTTGTCGCCCTTTTCTGTACCTTTTCTAATTCCACCATATCTTTTTTGAGATGCAGTGACCAGAACTGCACACAATATTCGAGGTGCGGTCGCACCATGGAGCGATACAAAGGCATTATAACATCCTCGTTTTTGTTTTCCATTCCTTTCCTAATAATACTTAACATTCTATTTGATTTCTTAGCTGCTGCCGCACATTGAGCAGAGGGTTTCAACGTATCATCGATGACGCCTAGATCCTCTTCCCGTTCGGCGACTCCTAACGTGGAACCTTGCATTACGTAGCTATAGTTCGGGTTCCTCTTTCCCATATGCATCATTTTGCACTTGCTCACATTAAACGTCATCTACTATTTGAACTATGAGAGAGAACTTCCAGTCCAGCAGATGATGTCACCTACATGGCTGACTCAGTGGCGTAGCTAGGTGGGGTGCCAGGGAGCGGCTGCTCCCCCAAACAGAGTTCTGCCGGTGCCAGCGCCTATTTTTTTTCTCATCATGTTGCATTGAAAATGTGTGCCAGCGCCGGCGGAATTCCACCTTCTCACTGCTTTCGCTCCCCTGCGCCGTCAACCTGGCTCCGCTTCTGGGCTGACTTATCGTACTATTGAATGAGAACTCCCATTACAGTTAAGTCGCTTTGCTTTCTCATCCATCCCTGTTATCACCAGTGTAAATAAGGTATTTTCTGGAATGACTGTAGGGCTGAGGAGGGGCAGGAGGTGGAGCTTGAGGTGAGGAGGGTGGAGCTTGGTAATGTGGGTAGGGCTAGAGTAGAGTGGTGTGAGGCTGGTGGGGCACATGCTGAATTCTCCCTTGCAAAAATTGCTCCACCGTGGGATCTCTGTTGTGGGTACAATGGAAGGAGACAGGGAAGAACACTGTGGTGGCTTTAAAGGATCATTTTGTAGGAGACTTCAGCTCTCCGGGCTGTGGATTTCTGACAGTCACCCAGGCTTGCCATCTGGTGGGCGGGATAAGAGAGACATACATATAAAGTAACATAGTAGTTGATGGCAGAAAAAGACCTACATGGTCCATCCAGTCTGCCCAACAAGATAAACTCATATGTGCTACTTTTTGTGTATATCTTACCTTGATTTGTACCTGTCCTTTTCAGGGCACAGACCGTGTAAGTCTGCCCAGCACTATCCCCGCCTCCCAACCACCAACCCCGCCTCCCACCACCGGCTCTGGCACAGACCGTATAAGTCTGCCCAGCACTATCCCCGCCTCCCACCACCGGCTCTGGCACAGACTGTATAAGAAACAGAAGCCTGCGTGGCCACGTTGCTGATCTGCAAGGGCAGGCATGGAATGTTGCTAGTGGAATAGTAACATTCCATGTAAAATCTCAAATAGGGAAAGGGAATGGGACTTGATATACTGCCTTTCTGTGGTTTTTGCAACTACATTCAAAGTAGTTTACATATATTCAGGTACTTATTTTGTACCGCCTCCCAACCACCAGCCCCGCCTCCCACCACCGGCTCTGGCACAGACCGTATAAGTCTGCCCAGCACTATCCCCGCCTCCCAACCACCAGCCCCGCCTCCCACCACCGGCTCTGGCACAGACCGTATAAGTCTGCCCATACATGAAAGTATAATAACAAAAACAGGTGTAATTTTGCTTTAACTTAATTTCCTAAATATTTTTAGATTTTGAAGCACTGGAAAGCAGAGCAGAATTCAGTAGTCAAGGCAAGAAGAACCAGTGGGAATTCTCTAATCTGCTGCAGGGAATGACTACTACTACTACTTAACATTTCTAAAGCGCTACTAGGGTTACGCAGCGCTGTACAGTTTAACAAAGAAGGACAGTCCCTGCTCAAAGGAGCTTACAATCTAAATGAGACATGAGAGACCTGTACATGAGATTCTGTGGGAGCAGGGAAGTGCTATGTTTAGACATTTCAGGAAGTAATAGTGGCCATACTTGAGCCTTGCCCTAAGGCTGCTCTCATGAGGCGGGATAATTAGCATTCTGACCTTTTGGCCTATTGTGGTTATTACAGAGCTTGGATTTATCACCTAAATAACCACTTCCGAAAGTTATTGCTCCTGCAAATGAGATATATAAAACTGGGATAATCTCCATTGATAAAGGCTTCGGCAGCTGGGGGGCAGCCGGCTTGGGCTGCTTTTACTAGCCAAGATACCTGTCATATTCAAGATGTCATTTTATGAGTCCTCTATCACAGCTCACTGTCATTTCCATGGCTTCAGTGCCAGGACATCCCTTCATATCCTTATGGGCTGTTTACTGCTTATAGCTGAATCAGTATGACGCAGAGAACCTTATGCCAGGATACAATCTCGATGGCTGCAAGCAAAAAAGCTCTCATTCATGGTTATCCACTCTTCACAGGCTCTGCACCGAACATCTTTCTGCATTGCAGTCCATTCAAAGTCCAGCTGCATCAATTGTGAAACCTGTTGCCCTAAAAAGCCCTAGAAACTGATGTATTTTCCTCAGTATTAAAAACGCATTTATTTATGTGTTTTGAATACTGAGGAAGTTATGTTTTGATACCACTAGGAGTAGCCTAGCGGTTAGTGCAGTGGACTCTGATCCTGGGGAACTGGGTTCGATTCCCACTGCAGCTCCTTGTGACTCTGGGCAAGTCACTTAACCCTCCATTGCCCCTGGTACAAAATAAGTACCTGAATATATGTAAACCGCTTTGAATGTAGTTGCAAAAAGCTCAGAAAGGCGGTATATCAAGTCCCAGTTCCCTTTCCCTATTTGAGATTCTACATGGAATGTTGAAACTATTGGAGGTTCTAGATGGAATGTTGCTACTATTAAGATTCTACAGGGAATATTGCTACTATTTGAGATTCTACATGGAATGTTGCTACTATTTGAGATTCTGTTGCTACTGTTTGAGATTCTACATGGAATGTTAATGTTGCTATTCCACTAGCAACATTCCATGTAGAAGCCTGCCCTTGCAGATCAGCAACGCGGCCGCGCAGGCTTCTGTTTCTGTGAGTCTGACGTCCGCATACGTGCAGGACATCAGACTCACAGAAACAGAAGCCTGCGCGGCCGCGTTGCTGGTCTGCAAGGGCAGGCTTCTACATGGAATGTTGCTAGTGGAATAGCAACACTCTATGTAGAATCTCCAATAGTAGTAACAGAATCTCAACATTCCATGTCGAATCTCAAAAGTAGCAACATTCCATCTAGAATCTCAAATAGGGAAAGGGAAATGGGACTTGATATACCGCCTTTCTGAGGTTTTTGCAACTACATTCAAAGCATTTTACATATATTCAGGTACTTATTTTGTACCAGGGGCAATGGAGGGTTAAGTGACTTGCCCAGAGTCAGAGGGAGCTGCAGTGGGAATTGAACTCATTTTCCCAGGATCAAAGTCCACTGAACTAACCACTAGGCTACTCCTCCACTCATTCCACCAATAAGAGCCAACCTCATCAGTGATGTCACAATGGCTTGATTGCCCGATACTTGGCTCACTTCTGATATTGTGATGTCATAAGGGAAAGGGGGAAAGGGAAATGGGACTTGATATACTGCCTTTCTGAGGTTTTTGCAACTCCATTCAAAGTGGTTTACATATATTCAGGTACTTATTTTGTACCAGGGGCAATGGAGGGTTAAGTGACTTGCCCAGAGTCACGAGGAGCTGCAGTGGGAATCGAACTCAGTTCCCCAGGATCAAAGTCCACTGCATTAACCACTAGGCTACTCCTCCACTCATTCCACCAATAAGAGCCAACCTCATCAGTGATGTCACAATGGCTTGATTGCCTAATACAGTTCCCCAGGATCAAAGTCCACTGCACTAACCACTAGGCTACTCCTCCACTCATTCCACCAATAAGAGCCAACCTCATCAGTGATGTCACAATGGCTTGATTGCCCGATACTTGGCTCACTTCTGATATTGTGATGTCATAAGGGAAAGGGGGAAAGGGAAATGGGACTTGATGTACTGCCTTTCTGAGGTTTACTTATTTTGTACCAGGGGCAATAGAGGGTTAAGTGACTTGCCCAGAGTCACAAGGAGCTGCAGTGGGAATCAAACCCAGTTCCCCAGGATCAATGTCTGCTGCATTAACCACTAGGCTACTCCTCCACTGTGCCTTCTGGTTTTAGTTTTAATTAGCTGAGCTGCTACGGCTATTTTGCTTGCAGGTAAAATATGGGCTTTCATTATTTAAATTATTGTCTATATTCTGGCTTGGATACTGTTTGGGTCATTCTAAAGAATTTCCAGGCTCTGTTGGGTATAATGAAGATGCAGCATTTTTACTTTCCATTATATAAACCACTCCAAAATGATGAATGAAGGGTAGTATAACAAATGTGTCAAAATAAAAGGTAAGCTCTATCAAGCAGGAACTGTCTCTCATCTGTTTAGTGTAGACCCCTATGTATGTCTAATAGAGCTATAGAAATGATAAGTAGTAGTGGTTTAGCAATACATTTCATTCTAGGAGGAAAACCAATGGGATACCCTGAGAGTGGGGTAGAAAGTTTAGTGAAATGAAAGGTTAGATCAGATTGGTGGAGAGGTGTCATTGTACTTTAAGAAAGAAACAGAGGTTCTGCAGGAAACAAAATGCAGGGTGGGTTTTTCATGCATAGAAACGCCAGGTGTGGTAGGGAGGAACGGACTGGTGGGGTTAGACTTCCCTTCACATAGACAGACAGTGAAATGCTAACAGAAGATTAGTAAGAAAACAGTAATGAGCTAGAAGGTTGTTAGGCTGTATAGAGAGAGGTGTGACCAGCAGAAGAAAGGGGGTGTTGATGCCCCTGTATAAGTCGTTGGTGAGGCCCCACCTGGAGTATTGTGTTCAGTTTTGGAGGCCGTATCTTGTTAAGGATGTAAAAAGAATTGAAGCGGTGCAAAGAAAAGTTACGAGAATGGTATGGGATTTGCGTTACAAGACGTATGAGGAGAGACTTGCTGACCTGAACATGTATACCCTGGAGGAAAGGAGAAACAGGGGTGATATGATACAGACATTCAAATATTTGAAAGGTATAAATCCGCAAGCGAACCTTTTCCGGAGATGGGAAGGAGGTAGAACGAGAGGACATGAAATGAGATTGAAGGGGGGCAGACTCAAGAAAAATGTCAGAAAGTATTTTTTCACGGAGAGAGTAGTGGATGCTTGGAATGCCCTCCCGCGGGAGGTGGTGGAAATGAAAACGGTAAAGGAATTCAAACATGCGTGGGATAAGCATAAAGGAATCCTGTGCCGAAGGAATGGATCCTCAGGAGCTTAGTCAAGATCGGGAGGTGGGGCTGGTGGTTGGGAGGCGGGGCTAGTGCTGGGCAGACTTATACGGTCTGTGCCAGAGCCGGTGGTGGGCAGCGGGACTGGTGGTTGGGAGGCAGGGATAGTGCTGGACAGACTTGTATGGTCTGTGCCAGAGCCAGTGGTTGGGAGGCAGGGCTGGTGGTTGGGAGGCGGGGATAGTGCTGGGCACACTTATATGGTCTGTGCCCTGAAGAGGACAGGTACAAATCAAGATAAGGTATACACAAAAAGTAACACATATGAGTTTATCTTGTTGGGCAGACTGGATGGACCGTGCAGGTCTTTTTCTGCCATCATCTACTATGTTACTATGTTCAATTACCCCAAATTGATTGAGTGAATTTCTCATTGGGATATACCAGGGACATAACATTTCTAGATGCTGATCCAGGGATGAACCAAAGAAGAAAGTACCTGAGATGTGAATGCAGTTCAGTAACTGAATGGCTGCAGTTATGCGTGTAAATGCACCATGTACTATTGTATAAGGTAACGTATATGGGCCTTATAGCTTAACTGCAATGGGCGGAGCATAGGAGGGGCATGGGCGTGTCTCCAGCCTACACACAAATCTTGTAGAGGGGCACTTTCTAAAGGACATCCAAGTCAGAATTGAGACATCCTGCTCATAATGTCCCCAAAAAAGTCCATCTCAAAGCCATTTTCGAACAGGAAACACGTGAGGACAATCTTGCGCTGAAAACATGAAAAATAAACAATCATTTTCCAAAGTGAAATGTGCCAAATATAAACGCCAAATAAACAGATACAAAAATGTCTGTCTGGCATCATTTCTTCAAAGCTGACCACACAGATGTCCCTGCAGAGCAGAGGGGCAGCCTAGTGGTCAGTGCAGTCAACTTTAAATAACGGGACCCGGGTACAAATCTCACCTTAATTCCTTTGTATATTATTCTGAGCCCCCCAGGAACAGATAAAACCCCACTGTATCTAAAGGGAAACCACCTCAAGAGCCAACACTTGCAGGTGTCTTATAAATTCAGGTACAGTAAGTGTTTTCTGTGTTCCAGGAGGGCTCACATATTTGTCTAGAAATGAAAGAGTTAAAGTGGGAGTTACACCTGCCTCCCGTTGTTCAAAGTCCGCTGCACTGACCACTAGACTAGTCCTTACACTTCTTTGCTGCTCTATTAATAATGGCCGTAAATACCTGAAGCTGTCACAGAGCCTGGTATCCTGCCAACACTGGGGGATTCCTCCTTGCTGCACCATATGCCTGGAATAGACTTCCTGAGCCGGTACGTCAAGCTCCATCTCTGGCCGTCTTCAAATCTAGGCTAAAAGCCCACCTTTTTGATGCTGCTTTTAACTCCTAACCCTTATTCACTTGTTCAGAACCATTATTTTATCATCCTCACTTTAATATTCCCTTATCTCTTGTTTGTCCTGTTTGTCTGGCCTAATTAGATTGTAAGCTCTGTTGAGCAGGGACTGTCTCTTCATGTTCAAGTGTACAGCGCTGCGTACGTCTAGTAGCGCTATAGAAATGATAAGTAGTAGTAGGGTCATACTTTCATCCCTCCAGTGGTCAGCTGCTCAATCAGGGCACCTTTTGGTACCCTGGACGTGATTGAAACTGATCTAGATAAAAACGTCCTTCTTGTTAGACTTGGACGTTTCTACCCATTGAATTATCGCTGTTCAATGTCCTAATATTGGGCCCTCTGAAGTCCTGCCCAAAACACGCCCACAACATGCCCGCCTTGCTATTTGGACAAACTGAGTGTAAGACGTCCAAATTCTGCTGTTCCAAAATTACAATTTGGACTTTCTCGGCAGATGGATGGCTTTTTTTTTTTTGGGCCGTTTTGAGATGTCCATCTGCTTCAAAAATGAGCACCATCGAATACTATCAGTTATGTACATTGCGTGGTACACTTTGGCATGTCCACTTATTTTCATTTATTTATTTATTTAGTGTTGCTCACACCTTTTCAGTAGTAGCTCAAGGTGACCTACATTCATGAACAGTAGGTCATTCCCTGTCCCTGGAGGAAATGGAGAGTTACGTGATTTGCCCAAGATCACGAGGAGCAGCAGTGGGATTTGAAGCCTGGTTCTCTGGACATCATGCCTGCCATTCATCTGGCGAACATGTTCATGCCAGTATTCAGTAACAGCATCTTGACACACAAACACCATTACAGAACTGGTGCTTGGCACGCAGCTGGATAAATATGAAGAGTGGGAAGTAGACCAGACTGACCAGGAACAAACACGGAGACTTCCAAGGATGGTAAAACATTTATTGGTGAAGACTCAACACAGAACTGTGGTTTGCCGGGAAGCCTGCTTCAGGAGTCTAAATGAAAAGAATGGATAATAAGCAAATGTACATTGAAAAACTGTATACACATGAAACAATCAAAATATGAATATATATATATATATATATATATCATACAGATGTTCAAATATTTGAAAGGTATTAATCCGCAAACGAACCTTTTCCGGAGACGGGTAGGCGGTAGAACTAGAGGACATGAAATGAGATTGAAGGGGAGCAGACTCAAGAAAAATGTCAGGAAGTATTTTTTCACGGAGAGGGTGGTGGATGCTTGGAATGCCCTCCCGAGGGAGGTGGTGGAGATGAAAACGGTAACAGAATTCAAACGTGCGTGGGATAAACATAAAGGAATCCTGTTCCGAAGGAATGGATCCTCAGGAGCTTAGCCGAGAATGGGTGGCAGAGCCAGTGGTGGGAGGCGGGGCTGGTGGTTGGGAGGCGGGGATAGTGCTGGGCAGACTTATACGGTCTGTGCCAGAGCCGGTGGTGGGAGGCGGGACTGGTGGTTGGGAGGTGGGGATGGTGCTGGGCAGACTTATACGGTCTGTGCCAGAGCCGGTGGTGGGAGGCGGGACTGGTGGTTGGGAGGGGGGGATGGTGCTGGGCAGACTTATACGGTCTGTGCCAGAGCCGGTGGTGGGAGGCGGGACTGGTGGGTGGGAGGTGGGGATGGTGCTGGGCAGACTTATACGGTCTGTGCCAGAGCCGGTGGTGGGAGGCGGGACTGGTGGTTGGGAGGTGGGGATGGTGCTGGGCAGACTTATACGGTCTGTGCCAGAGCCGGTGGTTGGGAGGCGGGGCTGGTGGTTGCAAGGCGGGGATAGTGCTGGGCAGACTTATACGGTCTGTGCCCTGAAGAGCACAGGTACAAATCAAAGTAGGGTATACACAAAAAGTAGCACATATGAGTTGTCTTGTTGGGCAGACTGGATGGACCGTGCAGGTCTTTTTCTGCTGTCATCTACTATGTTACTATATAAAAAATGAATATATATATTTTAAAAAATACTCAGATTCAATTACTGTAAACATGTATGATACATGAAACAAAATAAAAAGGAATCATGTACAGATAGATAATAAATAAAACAATCAAAGACTGACCTTCATATAATATGTGTAAAAAACATCAAGGGGTGAATGATGGTGGATATAAAGCAGTCTAAAAAAAAAAAAAAAAAAAATATATATATATATATACTAAAACACATGTACATAAAAGCATTAAATATAAATACATAATGTAAAATACAGATCTACAAGTTATTAGGAGCTCTATAACATGATTGTGCACAAATTTGTCTCATGGAAAGTATAGTGATAAATATGGATGTTTACAATCAACAAAGAATCAAGGAGAAGTCACTAACTATGGGGGAATGTTTGCCCTCTGGAAAGAAAGGAAAAAGAATCGCAGTGCGTTGACAACCAGAGTGATGTGTGCAGAATGGAAGTGGGACACCAAGATCACATCGGGATAAGTAATAGAGATGCAGAGAGATGTTTGTGAATAAATACCAGCTAAAACATGAAAAAAGGGGTAAAAGTGGTGTGTTAAAAAAATATATAAGTTCAGGAGTGCTGTGAATGAACTCCGCATCAGCGCATCAGACTGGAGGCACTAAGTTATAAAATTGCCCTCTTAATCTTTATTGGTACACAGAACCTGGTGCAAAGGGGCTGCTACCAGTGGCGTAGCTACGTGGGGCCACGGGGGCCTGGGTCCCCCCCCCCTCATTTCCTCTGGGCCCCTGGTTTAGCTGCAGGACGTGAGGAGAAGACAGAGCAGGGTAAGCAACATGGTGGCACTGGAGAGCAGTGCTGGATAACGCTTCAGGTGGCGGGGGATGGGACCCCCGCCAGCCAAGGTATTTGCTGCAGCAGTAGGTGGGAGGTGGCAGGGTGGTGGGGGATGGGCAGCAGGGACGCAGACCAAAATGTGCCCCCCTCCCACCTCAAGTTCTGCCCCCCTTCCACAGTGAGGTCTGGCTACGCCCCTGGCTGCTACACAATAGTGATCACAATGCAATCAAATTTGCCATCCCTGGAAGGAAGGCGCTAAAAAGAAAGACCTCCTTCTGTAGTACTTAACATAGTAACATAGTAGATGACGGCAGAAAAAGACCTGCACGGTCCATCCAGTCTGCCCAACAACATAAACTCATATGTTATTCCCATTGCAGTTTGCAGTATGGCAAACCGCAATGGGAATAACATAACCTACTCCTCACCGGCCTCCCACTTAGCCACCTATCCCCCCTTCAGTCCATCCAGAACTCTGCCGCACGTCTTATCTTCCGCCTTGACCGATATACTCATATCACCCCTCTCCTCAAGTCACTTCACTGGCTTCCGATCAGGTACCGCATACAGTTACTACTACTACTACTATTTAGCATTTCTATAGCGCTACAAGGCATACGCAGCGCTGCACAAACATAGAAGAAAGACAGTCCCTGCTCAAAGAGCTTACAATCTAATAGACAAAAAATAAATAAAGTAAGCAAATCAAATCAATTAATGTGAACGGGAAGGAAGAGAGGAGGGTAGGTGGAGGCGAGTGGTTACAAGTGGTTACGAGTCAAAAGCAATGTTAAAGAGGTGGGCTTTCAGTCTAGATTTAAAGGTGGCCAAGGATGGGGCAAGACGTAGGGGATCAGGAAGTTTATTCCAGGCGTAGGGTGCAGCGAGACAGAAGGCGCGAAGTCTGGAGTTGGCAGTAGTGGAGAAGGGAACAGATAAGAAGGATTTACCCATGGAGCGGAGTGCACGGGAAGGGGTGTAGGGAAGGACGAGTGTGGAGAGATACTGGGGAGCAGCAGAGTGAATACATTTATAGGTTAATAGAAGAAGTTTGAACAGGATGCGAAAACGGATAGGGAGCCAGTGAAGGGTCTTGAGGAGAGGGGTAGTATGAGTAAAGCGACCCTGGCGGAAGATGAGACGGGCAGCAGAGTTTTGAACCGACTGGAGAGGGGAGAGGTGACTAAGTGGGAGGCCAGCAAGAAGCAGATTGCAGTAGTCTAAACGAGAGGTGACAAGGGTGTGGATGAGGGTTTTGGTAGAGTGCTCGGAAAGAAAGGGGTGGATTTTACGGATGTTGTAAAGAAAGAAACGACAGGTTTTGGCGGTCTGCTGGATATGAGCAGAGAAGGAGAGAGAAGAGTCAAAGATGACCCCAAGGTTTCGAGCTGAGGAGACAGGGAGAATGAGAGAGCCATCAACAGAAATAGAAAACGGGGGGAGTGGGGAGGTGGGTTTGGGGGGGAAAATGAGAAGCTCGGTTTTGGTCATATTTAATTTCAGGTGGCGTTGAGACATCCAGGCAGCAATGTCAGACAAGCACGCTGAAACTTTGGTTTGGATGCAAGGTGAGATATCAGGGGTAGAAAGGTAGATTTGGGAGTCATCAGCATAGAGATGGTAGGAAAAGCCATGGGATGAGATTAATGAACCAAGGGAAGAAGTGTAGATAGAAAAGAGGAGGGGACCAAGAACAGAACCCTGAGGTACGCCGACAGGCAGAGGGATAGAAGTAGAAGAGGATCCACCAGAGTGAACACTAAAGGTGCGGAGGGAGAGGTAGGAAGAGAACCAGGAAAGGACAGGGTATTGAGAAGTATGCTGTGATCGACAGTGTCAAAAGCAGCGGAAAGATCAAGAAGAATGAGGATGGAATATTGACCTCTGGATTTAGCCAGTAATAGGTCATTGGAGACTTTAGTAAGTGCAGTTTCGGTTGAGTGGAGAGGGCGAAAACCAGATTGTAATGGGTCAAGAATAGCATGTGAGGAGAGAAAATCAAGGCAGTGGCGGTGAACAGCACGCTCAAGTAATTTGGAGAGAAAAGGAAGGAGGGAGATGGGTCGGTAATTAGAGGGACAAGTAGGGTCAAGTGAAGGCTTCTTAAGGAGAGGTGTGACCACAGCATGTTTAAAGGCAGCAGGGACAGTCGCAGTGGAAAGTGAGAGGTTGAGAATGTGACAGATAAAAGGAATAAGAGTAGGAGAGATGGCATTAAGAAGGTGGGTGGGAATGGGATCAGAGGAACAGGTGGTACATTTTGAGGAAGAAAGGAGAAGTGTAGTTTCCTCAATAGTAACTTCAGGAAAGGAGGAAAGGGAATGAGGGGAAGGAGAGAGAGGGGAACGGACTAGTGGAGGGAGAGCTGGTGAGGTAGAGAAAGCAAGGTTTATCTTTTGAACCTTGTTGTGAAAGAATTCAGCAAGGGTCTGAGGAGATAATGAAGGGGGAGTTGGGGGAGGGGGCACCTTGAGGAGAGAGTTCAATGTGGTGAAGAGAAGTCGAGGATTAGAGCCAAGAGAGTTGGTCAGTTGGATATAATAATCCTGTTTGGCACGTAAAAGAGCAGATTGGAAGGAGGTCAGCATGAACTTAAAGTGTAAGAAATCAGCAAGGGCCCGAGATTTCCGCCAGAGGCGTTCAGCGGAGCGGGTACAGGAACGTAGGTAGCGGATATTAGAAGTCAGCCAAGGTTGGGGTTTTGTACGCCTTACAGGGCAGGTCATCAAAGGTGCAAGAGTGTCTAAGGCAGAGGATAGAGTATTGTTGTAAGAAGAAACAGCCTCGTTGACAGACGTGGATGGTGCCACAGTAGAGAGGAGGTTGAAACATGGGAGGATAGAGATGAAGGGTCAATATCGTGAAGATTCCTAGATAAATTAGATAGGATAGGACGGGACTGGGAGGGAGGAGATTTAAGTGTGAAAGTTATAAGATGGTGATCAGAGGAGGGATGATCAGAGGCAAGGAAACTAGAAGGTGAACAGTTGGAGGAGAAGATGAGATCAAGACAGTGACCATTTTGATGAGTGGGGGAGGTGGAGCATAGTTGGAGATTAAAGGACGACGTTAAAGCGAGTAACTTGGAAATATAAGAGTTGGAAGGATCATTAGCAGGAATATTAAAGTCACCAAGGATGAGAGAGGGGGAGGAAGGATCATGGAAGAAGGCAAGCCAGGCGTCAAAGTCACTGAGAAAGGATGAAAGGGACTTATCAGGGGGACGATAAATGACCGCTATTCGAAGAGGCAAAGGAGAGAAAAGGTGGATAGAGTGGACTTCAAAGGAGGAAAAACAGTGAGATTGAGGTGGAAGAAGGAGTTGAAATCTGGAGGAGGGAGAGAGAAGTAGTCCAACACCGCCCCCACGGCCAGCAGGGTGAGGAGTATGTGAAAATAGATAACCGCCATGGCACAGGGCTGCGACTAAAGCAGAGTCATCAGGGCAGAGCCAGGTTTCTGTTATGGCGAGCAGATTGAGGTGACGCGAGATAAAGAGGTCCTGGATATAGGGGAGTTTGTTACAGATATAGCGGGCATTCCATAGGGTGCAAGAGAAGGGCAGAGAAGAGGAGGGGAGTATAGAGATGAGGTTAGAGAGGTCACAGTGAGATCTGTAGAGTTTGGATAATAGTTGGTGAGGAGGGCCAGGATTGGGATTGATGTCACCAGCTGAGAGTAAGAGAAGGAGTAAAAGAGAGCGGAGGAGAGTAGGAGAGGTGTGGACACGAAGGCGTCGAAGGCAAGAGGTATTTAGGTGGAATGGGGCAGGCAAAATGGAGGGAAGAAAGAGACGGAGATTAAAAGCCAAGAGGAAGGAAGAGGGTAGGAGAGAAGGTGAGGTGATGAAGTCAATGGATGGGAAGTGAGTTCCTGTAGCGGAGAGAGGTAGGGGGTGAGGGAAAAGATTAGGAAGGGACAGAGCTAGGAAGAGAACTAGCTAGCTAGCAACTGGAAAAAGATTAGATACAAAGAGAAAAATGCCCCAACGCGGCACCTAGAGCGGAGGCCCTGAGTGGATCGGAGAGGACCTGGGTGTCACCCCGGAGAAGGCTGTAAGGATATGCAGATGAGCTGCAAGTCCTCCACAGCACCTGAAAGGCAGCCGGTGGTAGAGGTGGGCACCTCTCAGCTGAGGAAAGGCTTACCAGGGGTTAGGCCGAAGCCAGCATTCCTCCCCCTGAGGGTCGCCTGATCCTAGCCAAAAAGCACCTGGAAACTCTGTGCACTTGGAGAGAAGGCCCTGGGAAGATCGGGGTGGAACTGGAGTCACCCCGGATACAGCTGTGAGGAAATGCAGAAGGGCTGCAAGTCCTCCACTGCACCTGGTAGGAGTGCTGGGCACCTAGAGCGGAGGCCCTGAGTGGATCGGGGTGGACCTGGGTGTCACCCCGGAGAAGGCTGTAAGGATATGCAGATGAGCTGCAAGTCCTCCACGGTTCAAGCTTCTCCTACTAACCTACAAATGCACTCGATCTGCAGCCCCTCCTTACCTCTCTACCCTCATCTCCCCTTACGTCCCTGCCCGTAACCTCCGCTCTCAAGACAAATCCCTCCTCTCAGTACCCTTCTCCACCACTGCCAACTCCAGGCTCCGCCCTTTCTGCCTCGCCTCACCCCATGCCTGGAACAAACTCCCTGAGCCAGGCCCCCTCCCTACCCATCTTCAAATCATTGCTCAAAGCCCACCTCTTCAATGTCACCTTCGGCACCTAATCACAACACCTCTACTCAGGAAATCTAGACTACCCCAACTTGACATTTCGTCCTTTAGATTGTAAGCTCTTCTGAGCAGGGACTGTCCTCAGTTATTAATTTGTACAGCGCTGCGTAACCCTAGTAGCACTCTAGAAATGTTAAGTAGTAGTAGTAGTGCCACTTTTTGTGTATACCTGACCTTCATTTGTTTCTGCCATTTTCAGGGCACAGACTGTATAAGTCTGCCCAGCACTAGCCCCGCCTCCCACCACCGGCTCTGGCACAGACCATATAAGTCTGCCCAGCACTATCCCCACCTCCCACCCACCAGTCCCGCCTCCCACCACCGGCTCTGGCACTGACCGTATAAGTCTGCCCAGCACTATCCCCTCCTTTCAACCACCGGCTCTGGCACAGACCGTATAAGTCTGCCCAGCACTATCCCCGCCTCCCACCCACCAGTCCCGCCTCCCACCACCGGCTCTGGCACTGACCGTATAAGTCTGCCCAGCACTATCCCCGCCTCCCAAACACCAGCCCCGCCTCCCACCACCGGCTCTGGCACTGACCGTATAAGTCTGCCCAGCACTATCCCTGCCTCCCGCCACCGGCTCTGCCACCCAATCTCAGGTAAGCTCCTGAGGATCCATTCCTTCTGAACAGGATTCCTTTATGTTTATCCCACGCATGTTTGAATTCTGTTACCGTTTTCATTTCCACCATCTCCCGCCATCTTAGTTTTAAAAAGAGAGACTCTGATAAAAAAAAAAAAGAACTTAGAAAAGACTAAAAAGGAGCGGTTGTCAGGCATAGACATGATTTAAAAGATTATTTTACAAGCTCGTATAAAATATATTTCACACATCAAAAACGATTGAAAGAAGGCCAGTCAGCATAGTTTAATGGTGAGGTGGAAGAGGCAGTGAAAGTCAAAAGGGCATCTTTCAGAAAATGATGGGTGACATATCAACAGAAAACGGAGGGGGGGGGGGACATATCAAGAGAATACAGAGGAATGAGATAGGTGACATATCAATGGAATAATTCGAGAAAAATTGCACTGGCTCCCAATCAAAGAACAGATCACCTTCAAAATCTGCACCTTAGTCCACAAAATCATATACGGCATAGTCCCAGGATACATGATAGACCTTAAAGATCTACCAATCAGAAACAAAGTCAAATCGTCAAGATCCTACCTAAACCTACACTACCCAAATTGCAAAGGACTGAAATACAAAACAACTTACGCATCCGGATTCTCCTACATAAGTGCAAAACTATGGAATGGCCTCCCAAAAGCTGTGAAAACAATGCACGGCCACTTGAACTTCAGGAAATCACTAAAAACCAACCTCTTCAAAATGGCCTACCCCAACGACCCCACATAAACCTCTTCACCCAGCAACACAGCATGCTTATAATCGTACTGGACAACACGCAATCTTTATCCCTTGTGACCCTCCACTTATACACCTCATACGATCACTATACAACCTTGTATCTGTTATCAACCGACTGGGCAAATGCTTTGACTGTACTATGTAAGCCACATTGAGCCTGCAAATAGGTGGGAAAATGTGGGGTACAAATGCAATAAATAAATAAAAATAAATAAATACAGAGAGAGAGGGAGATGGGTGATATATCAATGGAATGCAAAGGGAAGAGATAGGTGACATCGACAGAACAGAGAGAGAGAGAGAGAGAGAGAGAGAGATGGGTGACATATCAGTGGAATACAGAGGGGAGAGATTGATGACATCAATGGAACAAGGGGGATGGGCAACATATCAATGAAATTCAGAGGGGAGGGATGGGTAACACATCAATAGAACACAGAGGGAAGGATGGGAAACACTTCAGTGGCCCATAGGGAGGATGAACAACATATCAATGGAATACTGAGGGATGAGATAGGGAACACATCCACAGAACAAGGGGGATGGTTGACTTATCAGTAGAACACAGAGTATTGGGATGGGCAACATATCAACAGAACACAGAGGGGTGGGATGGGTGACATATGAACAGAACACAGAGGGAGTGGGATGGGAGACATATCAATGAAAAACAGGGGTGAGGGGGGAATGGGCAGGCCTCTAGGAAAATTATCTAAGCACAGTCTGTGCAGGAAGTGAAAGCAAGGTCAAGCCTGATCAGGGAATGCATGGTGGAAAAACCAAGTTTTACGGGCAACTTTAGAGAGTGTTCAGAGCACAAACCAGTGGGAAGGTATGTTCCAAAGTGAGGGAGCCACACAGCTGAAGGCAGCAGAACAAGACATGTTGAGTCAAAGTTTAGAACAACAGGGTATGGTCAAATGATGTGCCATTAAAGAGCACAGGGAATACGACAGCCAAGATGGAGTAACGAGAAAAGACAAATACAGAAACAAGTTGTCATAATAAGCCTTATGGGTGAGGACCAAGGTCGTATACTGTATCCTACTGGGAGCTAGTGCTGGAGCAATGGAGAAACATGAGTAAATTTATTGGGCCACTTGACCACCCACTATTCAGATTTGATTAAAACCTTTCTGGAACAGGGGCCTAGAATGTTCTTCCTGCCACTGCAATGATAAAAGTATTTTGCCAGCCTGTTACACAAGGACAATATTATTAACGTGTAATGCTGAGCAAGCATCACATGGAGCTCAAATGGAGCATTTCATGCACTGAACGCTCAGAAGTATGACCTCTGCATAACAGCAACACCGCTAGGTCCAGAGTGGAGGGTCCAGGTTCTACAGTTGGTAACGCTCCTTGGGTATTAGTGCCACTCTTGCAAGAAATCTCTGATCTTTCTACATGCCTCCTGTCATTTCACACATTTCTGAGCAAGTGAGCACCAACATGCTCCTCTGTACAGCCCCCGGGGCATCCGAGGCAGAAAGGAGAGCCAATTCAGTCCCAAATTAATGTTTATGACTTGGCTTCTGGACAAGAACAGAAAGAGCAGTTCCCTGTGTTTGATATCAATAGAACATGACAGAGACATCTGCCGAGAGTAATCACGGATGACATGTCCTGCGAATGGCTGTTATTTTGGGAAATTTGTGGGGCTGGAGGCAGTCATGTGAGCTTGTGGTCTTGCATCATAGGGAAGAGAGTACCTGACGGGGTGAGTTGAAACATGTTCTGCAACTAATTTAGGGGGGGGGGTTGTTTTTTTTTTTACATATAGATAATTGTTGTTTAATTTATATGTCAGTGAAGGGAGCCGGATTGGCAGGGCTGAAGATCCATTCTGCATGTTTCTACATACCAAGAACATAACATGGAGTCACCAGACGGCTGACGTGGCGGAGTCAGTCCTGGTGTGATGACATCTAAGGACCTCATTTCCTAGAGAACAGGAATTAATATGTCATAGACACAGTGGAGTGACTCCAAGACCCGATGACCTGGAGGAATCTGCTAAGCTCAGGTTCAGGCATGAATGTGCAGAACAAGGTTCATTAAGTCGGCACGATTCTGTATAAGTGACTCGAATAACCCCAACACCATTACGGTATTATGTAAGCCACATTGAGCCTGCAAATAGGTGGGAAAATGTGGGATACAAATGCAACAAATAAATAAACAAATATTTCCAAAATCAGCAAAGACACAGGAAAAATTCTCACAATCCAAATTCATTTAAGCTCAGTTTATTAACTTGATATCACACCATCTCATTTAAGCCCTGAGTGGCTAACAAAATACCACATAAATAAATATACACAGAAATAATCGCCAATTCCCGTTAATATATAACACAGTATCACAAAAAGGTAATATAAATCATAACACACAAAAAAATTAAACAACAGGTTCACAGCCATCAATCTCGGTTAGACCCAGGCTGCAGTCTTTCACAAAGAAATCTCTTATACTCTGGTTCTGCGATTTTTCTTTCAGTATCAGTTTTTTTTAAATATAAACAGTCTTTCGTTTGTGGACACTGCCAAATGAATGTCATGTCACTGGAAGCTGAACTATTTTTTAAAAATGTTTAAATAAGTCACTTTTACTGCTAAAACATGGGGCCCTTTTACTGAGCCGCATAGGTGCGTGTCAATTGTGAACTGTGAACTACCACCCAGCTACCGCGTGGCCTGGCCGGTAATTTCATTTTTTACATGCATCCACTAAGCATGCCAGAAAATTTCCGGCACACAGCACTGACTGGGCGGTAATCAACATTGTACGTGCATAGACCATTACCGCCTGGTTAACGCATGAGACTTTACTGCTAGGTCAATGGGTGGTGGAAAGGTCTCAGGCCCAAAATGGACGGGCGCAAATCTTTATTTTGCTGCATGTCCTTTTTCGGCACGCAGAGAAGGGCGACAAAGATAATTAAGGGGATGGGACGACTTTCCTATGAGGAAAGGTTAAAGCGGCTGGGGCTTTTCAGCTTGGAGAAAAGGCGGCTGAGGGGTGATATGATAGAGGTATATAAAATAATGAGTGGAGTGGAAAAGATAGATATGGAGCGTCTATTTACGCTTTCCAAAAATACTAGGACAAGGGGCATACGATGAAGCTGGAGTGCAGTAAGTTTAAAACAAATAAGAGAAAAAATTACTTTACTCAGCACATAATTCGACTCTGGAATTCGTTGCCGGAGAATGTGGTTAAGGCGGTTAGCTTAGCACAGTTTAAGAAAGGTTTGGACGGCTTCCTGAAGGAAAAGGCCATAGAATGTTATTAAATGGACGTAGGGAAAAATCCACTATTCCAGGGACAAGCAGTACAAAATGCTTTGCACCGTGGATCTTGTCGGGTGATTGTGACCTGGATTGGCCACTGTCGGAGACAGGGTGCTGGGCTAGATGGACCTTTGGTCTATCCCAGTGTGGCGATGCTTATGTCTTATGCCTAAATGGACCTGCGTGCATCCACTACATGAGTCTACACCAGCGCAGGCCATTTTTTGGCCCACCTTAGTAAAGGGACCCCTATGACTTAGTACTAGAACAGCAGCTCATTGGCTTCCAGTGGAATACTGAATTATCTATAAGGCTTTGATGTTGATCTGTAAGATCTTTCACATGGGTTCCCCTCTATTTTTGTTCTCCTGTCTTCAGCTCTATGTTCCAGCAAGGGCTTTGCACTCTAGCCAACAACAGCTGTTGACTATAGCCACAGTTCGGGATATTCCTCTAAGGACAGATCGTGCATCAGTGTATAGTGTAGTCGGTCCAACACTATGGAATGCGCTCCCTCAGTCATTACGCACAGAGGGCACTTTTTCTAGGCTTAAAGTACTGTTGAAGACATGTTTATACTGCTTATCTCAGAAATAAGCAGTGGATTTTCCCCAAGTCTATTTTGATAATGCCATATGGACTTTTCTTTTAGGAAGCTAGCCAAACCTTTTTTTTAAACCCCGCTAAGCCAACTGCTTTTACCACATTCTCTAGCACTGAATTCCAGAGTTTAATTAAACAAATCGTAGAAAATATTCTTTCACTCAACGTGTAATTAAATGCTGGAATTCATTGCCAGAGAATGTGGTAAAAGCAATTAGCCTAGCAGGGTTTTAAAAAGGTTTGAATAGCTTCCTAAAAGAAAAGTCTGTAAGCCATTATTAAAATGGACGGCAAAATCCACTGCTTATTTCTGGGATAAGCGGTATAGACTGTTTTGGGATCTTGCCAGGTACTTGTAACCTGGATTGGCCACTGTTGAAAACAGGATACTGGGCTTGATGGACCCCTCCGCCTGTCCCAGTATGGCAACACTTATGTAGTTATGCACTTATAAGCTTTTCATACGTGATTTGGGCCTATGTACGGTGAGGTCTGCGTTGACCTTGCGGTCTACTGGAACATAAGCTCTGTTGTTTACTTTTCTCTGTGTAATGTAATTTTTTTCTGATGCATTTTATTACTGTAATCCACTTTGATGGTCTGATCCTAAGCGAGTAGTGAGGGAGTGCTATGAAGGGAGAGGAGAAGCATCCTATAGACTCCCTCAGAGGCCCCATCACTTTGGCCCAGATGCATTAAAGTCGTCAATTCCCGTTCCCTACCGATTCCATAGCGAATCGATAGGGAACGAGAATTCACTAAGGAAAGGGAATGCAAATGAGCTACTCGTTGTAGCTCTGTTGCATTCACCATTACCTCGGTAGCCAGTCGGAGAATCGGGATGTCCCATTCGGTTATGCTCCTCTTTCAGGTCTCTTCAGCCAATCAAGCGCGTCTAGCTTGCTGGTGTCAGTTAACGCACTCTGATTGGCTGAAGAGAGCAGCGCCGGGGAGACAAAACTAAAAAAAAAAACGGCGAAAAGACAAATAAAAGACGTCCCTCACAAGCACAGGCAGAGTACATCCATAAAGGACGCCCCTCACGTGTGCTCGCTGCTTTTTTTTTTTCTTTTTTACCTTTTTTGGGGGCCCTTTTCCTTTCCGATTCCCTCACAGGAGCCCCAACGAGAGGTGCAGACTCCCATTAGGGTTCTCACGGTAAGGGAATCGGAAAACGGTAGTGCAGCTCATTATAATAGCCTTTGGATAATTTGCATTCTGTTTGCGTTGCCTGCTACCGAGACAGGGAAAATGCCCTTAGTGCATGCCCCCCCCCCCCCCCGGTAAACTACTTGCGTTTTAAACTGGCTGGAACCAGTTTAAAACGCAAGTTGTGGGCTCATTAGGTTTAGTGCATCTGGCCCTTTGTCTGGTCATTAGTTTCGCTAGCTCCTCAGGAACACAACAGTCTTCTGAAAATTGCTTGAGAATGACCTCACTTTCATCCTTTTGTGTGTGTTGTGGTGAGTAAGACTGATTGTGCCTCCCCTCACCACACACATACCCTAGTAGAAAACCAGAATGGGACTAGAACCCTGGTGGGAAGGAAAACCTGACCTGCAATCCCATAAAAAGAGGAGGGGATTCCAAAGCCCTGAGAGAGAGAATCTTATAGGGAAGAAAGGAGCAAAGGGGGAGCGGCAAAGAGCAGACATCATCCCTCAGGCTTGCAAAGTCAGTATATAATGACCCTGTAAGAAAAGGAGAGCGAGAGAGAATATGATATGATATGATTTTTTTTGTTACATTTGTATCCCACACTTTCCCACTCATAGCAGGTTCAATGCGGCTTACATATTATATACAGGTACTTATTTGTACCTATGATACAGATGTTCAAATATTTGAAGGTATTAATCTGCAAACAAACCTTTTTTTCAGAGATGAGAAGGTGGTAGAACAAGGGAGCATGAATTGAGGTTGAAAGAGGGATGACTTAGGAAAAATGCCAGGAAGTATTTTTTCACTGAGAGTGTGGTAGGTACCTGGAACGGCCTCCCTCGGGAGATGGAAGAGATGAAAACGGTAACAGAATTCAAAAATGCGTGGAACAAACACATCCAAAGAAGCTTAGCAGAAATTAGGTCATATATGCAGCCAGCTTCTCCTACATAAGCGCGCAACTATGGAACGCACTACCAAAGGCCATAAAAACAATACACGACCTGACAATCTTCCGAAAACTACTGAAAACCAACCTGTTCAAGAAGGCATACCATAATGACCCATCCTAAATACTAGACAACTTGACTTTACAGGAACTAGACACAACCAAACTCTTTACACTAGACTGATAACCTTCATTGCCACTAATGAAAGTTACGCACTACCTCTTTATTTCTCATGCCGGAAATGAACTTTCTATAGTTGATTATCTAACTTATTCTATAATTCACTCTATCATTCAGGAACTTCAATGCAATACCACGTGGAGGGGCATAATTGAACGAAAACGTCTATCTCCATGGGCGTTTATCTCCGAGAACGGGTCCGTGAAGGGGCGGACCGAACCGTATTTTCGAAAAAAAATAGACGTCCATGTTTTATTCGACAATTTGTGAGCTGGGCGTTTTTGTTTTTCAGTGATAATGGAAAATGAAAGCGCCCAGCTCAAAAACGAATAAATCCAAGGCATTTGTTCGTGGGAGTGGCCAGGATTCGTAGTGCACTGGTCCCCCTCACATGCCAGGACACCAACCGGGCACCCTAGGGGGCACTTTTACAAAAACCAAAAAAAAGGTAAAAGAGCTCCCAGGTGCATAGCACCCTTCCCTTGTGTGTTGAGCCCCCCAAATCCCCCTCAAAACCCACTGCCCACAAGTCTACACCATTACTATAGCCCTAAGGGGTGAAGGGGGGCACCTACATGTGGGTACAGTGGGTTTGGGGGGGTTGGACGACTAAGCATTAAGCAGCACAATTGTAACAGGTAGGGGGGGATGGGCCTGAGTCCACCTGCCTGAAGTCCACTGCATCCCCTAACAACTGCTCCAGGGACCTGCATACTGCTGCCAGGGAGGTGGGTATGACATTTGAGGGTGAAAATAAAAAGTTGTGAAACATCATTGTTTGTGGTGGGAGGGGGTTAGTGACCACTGGGGGAGTCAGGGGAGGTCATCCCCGATTCCCTCTGGGGGTAATCTGGTCATTTAGGGCACTTTTTGTGGCCTTATTCGTGAAAAAACAGGGTCCAGGAAAAGTGCCCTAAATTCTAGCTACAAATGCATACTTTTTTCCATTATCGGTGAAAGGTGCCCATCTCTCCTCGACCGATAACCACGCCCCAGTTCCACCTTCTCCATGCCTCTGACATGCCCACGTCAACTTTGTACGCTTCCGCGATGGAGTGCAGTTGAAAACGTCCAAAATCGGCTTTCGATTATACCGATTTATTCGTTTTTGTGAGATAAACTTCTATCTCCCGATTTGGGTCAAAATCTAGGCGTTTTTCTCTTTCAATTATAAGGTGGTTTGTATTCTACTTTACCATTTATGCGCCTTAATGCAATACCACTTGTAATTCTCTATCCGGAAATGGCGATCGCCACTACGGCATAATGTAAGCCACATTGAGCCTGCAAATTGATGGAAAAATGTGGGATACAAATGCAACAAATAAATAAATATATATATAAAACCACATTTGGTGAAAAACTGTGAAAACTAAGAACACTTAATCCACCGGGGGAACCCGTTTCGCCCATAACTTTTCCAGGACATTTTCAAGGGAATAATGTTGTTCACCAAATGTGGTTTTATACATATTTAAAGACTGGTTTAAGAAGATAATAAAAGAAGATGAATAAAGAATTTTTATTTGACCTATGATGAATTGAAGTTCTGTTGGTCCTATGTTCAGATGGAATAAGGTGATGTCCCACAGACTTTCAGAGGCCTTTCCCCCCCCCCCTTTTTTTTTTGAAATAGTTGGAATGGCTAATGATTATTAATACAATATACGGTCTTTTGAATAGTGTGTTCATTATATGGATTTGTGGCCCCTCTGAAGGGACACCACCTTGTAAGTGGTGGAGGGGCTTCCGTGTTTCAATGACTCAGAGGGCTATGCTGTAGGGTTACCCATATCAGACAGGCCTCTGAGGAGAAACCAGACAAAGAGTGTCCCAACCTGGAGGATCCAAGATGGCGTTGAGGGAGGGTGTACGCTAGTTGAGTTCCCGTTTTACACCAGAATGCCTGAAGAAGAGTGCGCGCTCCCCAGAGAATGGGGAAGAGAAAAGGCAAAGCCATGGTGTTGTCCTTCTCGAACACGGCTGGGGTTCCCACCACTTCTCAGTCTCTTCTTCAGATGTTTAAAATTTTTCACTATGTGAGTTAAAGAATTTATATTAATACTTATCTAACAAAGTGGAAGTCCAAGATATAAAAATAGAGACTTTGATTACGGAAATGGTTTCTCTATGAAAATCAGATAATTTGGTAATGAAGAATAGTTATCTTTCTTGTAAAAATTGGAATTTCTGGAGAACCAATTAAGGGAAAATAACTTGAGAATGATAAATTTACCTATAATATTTCTCTGATACTTTGCTAATACTTTCTGATAGCCACCTTTTGGTGACTAAAATTTTATTTCCTTTAAAATCTTCTTTATCAGAGAAAAGAGATGTAAGTTTAACTGACATTTTGGAAAATTCAGAAGTTATAGTAGAGTTATTATTAGTGACTTTCGTCTTTGATTTAGATAGGAACAATGTTATTGAAGTTGTATTTCCGATACATGGTTGATAGTTTTTTGGGTTCAAAGATGCATATATTTCCTGACACATCAAGGGAATCACAGACTGGGAGGTGTGAGATCTTGGCTTTTAAGCCAGGAATCATTGCCCTAGGTGGGACCTTCCTAGCGCGATTCCCTTGTAAGTGTTTTATTTCCTTATTACTTATTTGTTGAACCTAAGAAATTACAAGAGTTTGTGGAGTTGAAAGAACAGATGAAGAACCCTCTGCAGCAACTTCCTTCCGTTACCACTGTACCGGCTGCAATAACCGATTAACCTTCCTCCCTCAGAAAATGTGAAGTGTAAGATTAACCATTTTGAGTTTTTCTTATTTTCTTTAAGATTGTTTTCCTGATCTTGGATCTTCCAATTGTGGACAATTATGTAAATATATATTGTTCAGAAAAAATGTTTTCCTTTTTATATTAATTTCTGTATTTCCTTACATTTATGTGATAAATGTGAATGTAATTAAGTAAAATGATAAATAAATATAATATGGATTTGTGGAAGGCTCTTTTGATTTGCATGTGCTAATGATGCCATTAGTCTACAGCCATTAATAAAATCTGCCATGTGAGAAATGGCCACTGCTCGTTTTGTTGGCAGTAAGGGCCCGAGCTTATCCAGTTAGCGCATGGTAATGTAGATGTGCTAACTGATTATAACAGGAATGCCCCCTGACATGCCCCTTCCCCCCCCCCCCCCTTTTAAAAAATGTTTTAGCACCCAGATCAGCACACACTAAAACGTTAATTACTGCAGGACACCTGCACGGCACATCATTTTAAGCTGTGTTAAGTGCACACCAGCGCCAAAATCCAGAGCTGAACACAACAATAGCAACTTTCTCTACACGGGCCTTCCAGTGTGGCACGACAAAGTTCTGTGGGACACCCCTCCCACACACAAAGCTCAGACGCTCACTCTGTCCGCTTTCTTGAGTATTCCAAATACAATGCAACATGGTGTTTATCGTTTATTCATTTACTAGACCGTCACTTATTACGAAAGTAAATCAGAACAGTTTACAATATAACATAACACTAAAAGCAGTAGCTAAACATACTCTGAAATCCATTTGTGATAGGAAAGCACTACAAAAAGTCAACACACGTACAGATTTCACAAACCATGGGCTTTTTTTTGTTTGTTTGTTTCCTTTCAGTTTGTTTTACTTTTCCTATATTTTGGTTTTAGGTGATTATTTCTAGTGACTCTAGTGTTACTTTTTTATGAGGGGAGGGGGGAGCTGTGACCAGAGTGTTATATTTTCCACACTCGTGCCTGAGTAAAGTGGCTATTTAGAAGGACACTCAGGCTGCCTTTGAGAGCGCTACTCAGTTCATCCCTCCCCTTAGGAATGCCAGAACTTGGTCTTGGGTCTGCTAGCTCTGGTACCAAGGACATAACAAGGACAGAGTGTGAGGCAAGGTAAGGGTGTGGTGCCTTTCATATCCAACCTGAATGGAAAATATCATCTTAAAGGTATAATTATATATTATACATTTTTGTTTGTTTGTTTTTTTTTTCTTTTGGCAGAAGATCAGAGGAAGTCTTCCACCTATGGAACTGCGGCTCACCTACAAGATAGAAATCGTTTTTTGTTTTTTAACATGACAATTCATTTTAAAATAGTCCTAAAAGAGTCCCAAATAGCTAAATATGATTATGTTAAAAGGACAGAAGAGTCTGTGAGTCGGGCAGGATGTTTCTGACTGGTGTCTGTAATAAAGGCTGAAAAGGAGAAGCAGCATCACAAATCCCGAATGGCTTCTTGTTTTGGTAGGAAATAAAAATAAAAAAAAAAGAAACAGGAATGGCCTACAATATTTCTGAGTAGGCGGGGTCATTTTTGGCACCTTCCAACTGGCTCCACTCCCATTTTCATTCTGTTGCACACAGCTGGGGTGAAAATGAGTTTCGCTCAGTTTAATAAAGCGTTAGTTGATCTTGGAGGCTTGGGACTAATTAGTTCAGCCCTACTTCCGATCTGAGAGCTTTTAAAGAATTTAGGGAAGGAGCTCAGCTCAGAAATCACATCAGTGTAGTAAAAACATTTGGACTGATTATAACGGTACATTTCACAGCCCTTTACAATTGATGCTGTATATCAAAACAAGCTAGACATTTCCAGGGAAATTCTATATATGACGCTGAACATTAGGCGCTGTGTCCATGCCGAATTTTCGGTGTGGAAAAGCGCTCTGACGGATGTGTGGTGCAGAAGAGGCAGATCAACGCAAAAACACACTTACACGCCCATTTATAGAATAGCTCCTAAGTGTTCAGGCGTAGACCTGCAGAGGGAGTATGGCCATAGGAGGGGTATGGTTGGGTCGGGTGGGGGGGTCCCTTAAAATGCATGCAGTGTTATAGTATAGTGCAGATCCATGTCGAACTTGCATGCTGGGATTGACACCTGGTTTCATTTGGAAATGTCAAGTAGTAGTAGTAGTAAATAGCATATAATTAAACATTGTTCTTATAGATGTTGGAAGAATCTTCCATGACCTGCTAGATTGATAGTTAAATGATAATAACTGGGTATGAGAACTTGAGCATAAGCCATAAATAATCTTAAAGATCGTGCCTCATACTTTGAATTCCACTCGTGCATTCAATAGCAACCTTTGCAGATCCCTCAACAATGAAGTAGCTCGACCAAACCTCTTAGCCCCCAAAATCACTTTTGCAGCCGTATTCTGCATCAAGTACAATCGGTTGAATAAATTCCTGTGAATCCCCACATACAGAATGTTACAATAAATCAACTGAGTGAAAATTATTGCTTGAACCAACACCTGAAAATGTTCAGGAAAAAATAAAGATCTTGTAGCTCTAAGTTGACGTAACTCAAAATAGATCTTTTTACTCAGACATTTATCGCTTGGATTTTGTTCACATCTTTTTCAGTAATAGCTCAAAGGGAGGTACCTGGGGCAATGGAAGGTTAAGTGACTTGCCCAAAGAGGAGCAGCAGAGGAATTTGAACAAGAGCGCTACCCACTAGGCAACATCCAACAGTATCAACACTATTTTCTAAGAAGGATGCCAAGAAACAGATGAGGGCGGGACACAGGAAGGGAACTCCGCCCGAAGGGAGGCGATCTGCTGCTGCCTGCAGCGCTTTCACACAGAGGTGACCGTGAGAGGCGCTGTGATTTCAAAGCAGGGGGCCCAGCCCGGTGGCAGATGGTCGACGACGGAGGGCGGGTGGGAATGCGGCGCTGGGCCCCCCTTGGAGGCCCGGGCCCTGGGAATTTTGTCCCCCCTGCCCCCCTCTCGGCGGCTACGCACACTACTGTAGGCCACTTTTTATTTATTTATTTATTTATTTGTTGCATATGTATCCCACATTTTCCCACCTATTTGCAGGCTCAGTGTGGCTTACAATGTTCCGATTATGGCATTCGCCATTTTACCGCGGCTTAGTAAATGGACCCCATAGGTTTTAGCAATCTAGGTGCCAGTATTTACACCTAAAATATAGGCATGTATTTGAGCTGTTACGCTAGTATTTTATAGAGGAGAGTAAGCGTCTACTTTTCATTATCGAGTAAACTCCAAATAGGTGGAGAGTAATTTTTAGAATTAACTTCTACTTATCCTATATAATAATTCTCACCTCCAACGTTCTGAGGCTGCCTGGAATCGTGGTTTCCGGCCAGAGCTGCTCAGGAAAGTGGAGTAGATAAAAGTGACGTCATTCCTGAAGTGCCACTGATTGGCTGCTATGACATGCTGCAGGACGTTCAATAGACAGGAGTGGAAGTGAACAAAGCAAGTCTATGGTAAGCAAGGAAGCCCATTGGTTAATCTCTGATTCCACTCCCCAAAGCAGCCGTCATTCCTATACACTAAAAAAAAAAAAAAAAGAAAAGGAAACCTAGGAGCTGCTTCTCATTGCCGTTTTTACAGCTTTTCCCACTGGACAAAATGAGGGGGGGAGACACACAGACCCTGCAAGTGGGAGGGGGGAGGGGGTACCTTGCAACTGGGAAAAAGGGAGGGGGGAGGGGGACCCTGCAACTGGGAAAAAGGGAGGAAGGGATGGAGGGGGGGACCCTGCAACTGGGAAAAAGGGAGGATGGGAGGAGGGGGGACCCTGCAACTGGGAGGAAGGAAGGAAGGGAGGGAGGGAGGGGGGACACCCCTGCAAATGGGAGACATACCGGGGGGGGGACGACCCTGGAACTGGGAGAGAGGGGGGACCCTGGCACATACTCTCATTCTCACACACACACTCGAACCCAGTCTCACTCTCTATCACAGTCAATGTCTTTCTCTCTCTCACACTCACACACTGTCTCTCACACTATGTCTCACACTGTATCACATTCACTCTCTATGTGTCACACAGTCACTCACACACTCTCTTGGTCTCATACACTCAGTCTCACAGAGAGTCTGTGTCTCACACACACTCTCTCTCTCTTGCACACACTGTATCTGTGTGAAACACTCTCTCTTTCACACTGTGTCTCACATACGCACTTGCACACACTCTTATTCTCACACACACACTCTCTCACAGACACACTCGCACCCAGACTCACTCTCTCTCTCTCTCTCACACCCACACACACTCGCACATTCACTCTCTCTCTCACACATAGTCACTCTCACATACACTCTCTCAAACATACACACTCCGAAGAAAACCTTGCTAGCGCCCGTTTCCTTTAAAACAGAAATGGGCCTTTTTTACTAGTCTAAAATATAATAGACCATTCCTGCAATCTCTAAGTTCTTAGGGGACAATATACAGTCAGTGGCGATTAGCGTTTTGCTGACCACTGCCGGTGTTATGCCTTGAAATTCACAACCGGGCCATATCTGGGTTCTGGCATCAAGTTTATGGATTTACGAAGCCAGTGAAAACATAGCTGGTTAAGTGTGATATTCAGCACTTAACTGGTTATAGCGATCTGCATAAAGATAGGACTGACTTTTAGGTGGTTACCTTGGCCGATTAAGTTTTGAATATTGGCATTTAACCAGTCAAGTGCTGACTCCGCCCCCTGGAACACCCCAAAATAGCCAGTTTTGAGTTGGGTGCTAGCCAAACATTTTCAGTGGCACTAACCGGTTAAGTACCACTGAAAATGAGCGTTTAGCATGGAACATGCAATTTAACTGGCCAGGAGCCATTTCTGGCCAATTAAACCGCTTTGAATATCGACCTCTTAGAGATTATAAGAACATAATAATAGCCATACTAGGGTTCTACATGGAATGTTGCTACTCTTTGAGATTCTGAATGGAATCTTGTCACTCTTTAGGATTCCAGAATCTTGCTATTCTTTGGGGTTCTACATGGAATCTTGTCACTCTTTAGGATTCCAGAATCTTGCTATTCTTTGGGGTTCTATATGGAATGTTGCTACTCTAAGATTCTGCATGGAATGCTGTCACTCTTTAGGATTCCAGAATCTTGCTATTCTTTGGGGTTCTACATGGAATGTTGCCACAATTTGGGTTTCTGCCAGGTATTTGTGACCTGGCTTGGCCTCTGTTAGAAACAGGATACTGGTCTAGATGGACCATTGGTCTGACCCAGTATGGTTTTTCTTATGTTCATATGTTCTGACTGGCTAGGTGTGTCCCGAGAACTGGGTTGAGAACCCTTGATCTAGAGGTCAATGCACACTCAACAAAGTTGTATGAACTTACTAGTGGAATAGTTGGTCTGCATCTTTTACAAATGAAGACCGAGAGCAGAGTGTGAAGAGAAAACAAATGTGATATCTCTTGGATTTGGACAGAACTGGGAGTATGCCAGCTGAAAGCTTGAGTAAGTGGGCTCAATTTATGGAACAAGTGCTTTAATGGCAGTCTCTCCTACTATCACCCCCTCCATCTGTCATATCCTCAACCTCTCTCTCTCCACTGCAACTGTCCCCGACACCTTCAAGCATGCCGTAGTCACGCCACTCCTCAAAAAACCATCACTAGACCCTACCTGTCCCTCCAACTACCGCCCCATCTCCCTCCTACCCTTCCTCTCCAAGATACTTGAGCGCGCAGTCCACAGCCGCTGCCTTGATTTTCTCTCCTCTCATGCCATCCTCGATCCGCTTCAATCCGGTTTTCGCCCTCTTCACTCGACAGAAACAGCACTCTCTAAAGTCTGTAATGACCTGTTCCTTGCCAAATCCAGAGGCCACTACTCCATCCTCATCCTCCTGGATCTATCCGCCGCTTTTGACACTGTCAATCATGACTTACTTCTTGCCACACTGTCCTCATTTGGGTTCCAGGGCTCTGTCCTCTCCTGGTTCTCCTCCTATCTCTCCCACCGCACCTTCAAAGTTCACTCTCATGGATCTTCCTCCACCCCCATCCCCTTATCTGTTGGTGTTCCCCAGGGATCGGTCTTTGGACCCCTTCTCAATCTACACCTCTTCCCTGGGCTCCCTGATCTCATCTCATGGTTTCCAGTATCATCTCTATGCTGATGACACCCAACTGTATCTCTCCACACCAGACATCACCGCGGAGACCCAGGCAAAGGTATCGGCCTGCTTATCCGACATTGCTGCCTGGATGTTCAACCGCCACCTGAAACTGAACATGTCCAAGACCGAGCTTATCATCTTTCCACCAAAACCCACTTCTCCTCTTCCTCCACTTTCTATCTCAGTTGATAACATCCTCATCCTCCCCGTCTCATCTGCCCGCAACCTCGGAGTCATCTTTGACTCCTCTCTCTCCTTCTCTGCGCATATCCAGCAGATAGCCAAGACCTGTCGCTTCTTCCTCTTTAACATCAGCAAAATTCGCCCTTTCCTCTCTGAACACACCACCCGAACTCTCGTCCACGCTCTCATTACCTCTCGCCTGGACTACTGCAACTTACTCCTCACCGGCCTCCCACTTAGCCATCTATCCCCCCTTCAATCTGTTCAGAACTCTGCTGCACGTCTCATATTCCGCCAGAACCGATATACTCATATCACCCCTCTCCTCAGGTCACTTCACTGGCTTCCGATCAGATACCGCATTCAATTCAAGCTTCTCCTTCTTACCTACAAATGCACTCAGTCTGCTGCCCCTCACTATCTCTCTACCCTCATCTCCCCTTACGTTCCCGCCCGTAACCTCCGTTCACAGGATAAATCCCTCCTCTCAGTACCCTTCTCCACCACCGCCAACTCCAGGCTCTGCTCATTCTGCCTCGCCTCACCCTATGCTTGGAACAACCTTCCTGAACCCTTACGCCAAGCCCCCTCCCTGCCCATCTTCAAGACTTTGCTTAAAGCCCACCTCTTCAATGCTGCGTTTGGCACCTAACCCTTACCGTTCAGTGAATCCAGACTGCCCCAATTTGACTGCCCCTATCGGACCGACCGTTCACTTGTCTATTAGATTGTAAGCTCTTTGAGCAGGGACTGTCTCTCTTTGTTAAATTGTACAGCGCTGCGTAACCCTAGTAGCGCTCTAGAAATGTTAAGTAGTAGTAGTAGTAGTCTCAGTTAAACGGAAAAGATCACATCATACAGAGACTTCTACGATCCATACACATTTAAAACTCCATTCTGGGAAGGAATCCAAAAGTCAGTAGCTTTCAGGTAATGTGGCTGTGTAACTCTGTGGCTAACCCTCCCTGTAATTAGGCATAGCACAGGGATGGGTATAATGGCATATTGTTCTGTATGTTACTTCACATAACACTATCATTAAGTTATGCTGTAGCCACACTGTTGGGAAGACTGGATGGACCATACAGGTCTTCATCTCCTGTCATTTACTAGTAGCCGCTAAGTCCGTTAAAAAGGGCGAGATTTGTAATTCTCACCTCCATGTCCAGCAAACCTCCTCTCTCCCCTGCCCTCACCCCGTCCATCGACCCTCCTCTCTCCCCTGCCCTCACCCCATCCATCGACCCTCCTCTCTCCCCTGCTCTCTCCCCATGTCCAGCAACCCTCCTCTGTCCCCCCTGCCCTCCCCCATGTCTAGCTACCCTCCTCTCTGCCCTGCTCTCTCCCCATGTCCAGCAACCCTCCTCTCTCCCCTGCCCTCACCCCGTCCATCGACCCTCCTCTCTCCCCTGCCCTCCCCCCATATCCAGCAACCCTCCTCTTTCCCTTGGCCTCCCCCCACCCTGTTCTCTCCCCTGCCCTCCCCCCATGTCCAGCAACCCTCCTCTCTGCCCTGCTCTCTCCCCATGTCCAGCAACCCTCCTCTCTCCCCCCTGCCCTCCCCCATGTCCAGCTACCCTCCTCGCCGCCGCTCCTTCCCCCCTCCGTGCCAGTTCCCCTGCAATGACATGAGAGCGCCTCTCACCTCCGTTTGAAAGCGCTGCAGGGGGCCCAATACGGAGGGGAGAGGGAGTGGCGGCGACAACGTCGGGGATGGGGGAAGGGTGGAGGAGGTTTGTGCGCCAGCGATGTTCCTTTCCTTCGTCTCCAGGTTCTCCAGCGGCAGCGGCAGGCCGGCAGCGTCCATTTCCCTCTCTGTTCCGCCCTCTGATGTCATCACATCTTGACGTGAGGGCAGGACAGAGAGGGAAGTGTCTACTGCGCATTTGTGGGTGAGTCGGTCACTTGTCTTTTATATGTTTGATGTTACTATTGTTTTTATTTGGGTTGGATAGACCCATGAAGACCCCCTCTAGTAGGTTGGCAAACCAGCCATCTACCAGAGAGGTTCCCCTGAAGGCTATCATTTATTTATTTATTTATTGTTTGCATTTGTATCCCACATTTTCCCACCTCTTTGCGGGCTCAGTGTGGCTTACAATAAGATAAGAATAATGAAAATACATTTGTTACAACTTGGTTATGGGTTATATTGTACAAGTTATGCGAGATAATCGAATTATCATTAGGAATATCACAATGGGACACCAACATTGAGACATTGGGAGGAGACAATGGGAAGCTTAAGGGCAGTGTTAAGACACAAAGGCACATGGTGTACATGTTTCTGTGAGTAAATGTATGAGTAATGTGGAATTATGGGGGATGGGAGATCATAAGTGGATGTATGATGCATTGATGAACAGTGAGTGTGGACTCTATGTGTTTTGGTTCTTTCCGTAAATTGTTTCAAATAGATGGGTCTTCAGTAATCTGCGGAAGGATGTTTCTTCGTGGATCGCTCTCATGTTGCGCGGCAGTGTGTTTCAAAGCTGCGTGCTCATGTGAGAAAAGGTTGACGCGTGTAGCGTCTTGTATTTCATGCCCTTGCAAGTAGGGAAATGGAGGTTGAGGTATGTTCGGGAAGATCTCCTAGCATTTCTGGGTGGTAGGTCAATCAACTCGGACATCTGATTCCCAACCAGTATATGTGTGCTTAGGTATTATCTCACTAACCATTTTTACCCCAAGAGTTTAACTAAGTCTCTAAATATTCTAAAGGAAAGAGTAAGGGAACAAGATGCAAGAATAATCAGCTTTATTATAGCTTACCACAATAATCCAGCAGGATCAGGTATACAAGCAGATGAGTGGACAGACGGGCAGCATCTCATCTAGCACTTCGAAAGGTCTTCTGACACGCCCAAGATCTCCCTGTCTTTTCCTGGTCCTATTGTAACTATGGGAACACATTTGCTCCAATGTTATACATGTTTACTCCAAACTAGCGGACCACAATCTTGCTTAACTAGAGAGTCATTTCCTTTGCACCTGCAGATTTTTTTTCCAAGAAGACAACTTTTTTCTTAACTTAGATGCAGAGATAGGAATCCATCTTATAACTAGTTCTACAGTTTCCATTTTGATCTCAGATTCTCTTGACCTAACTTTTCCAATTCAGGTCATTCAGGCCTCAGTCTAGGTTTAATAACTGCACATGGCCTTTCCATCAGGCCTCAATCTGGGCTAAAAACTAGGCCATACTTTTCCAGCAAGCTCCTAGCCATGCTAGCCCTCAGATTTTTGACTTGGCCAGAGTTTCTAACAGCTTGAGCTCCCAGATTTGACTTCCCACCCTTCCGGTGGGGGGGGGGGGGGGGGGGGGGGCTCCTAGCTGTACCATAATTATACAATATGTAAAAGAAGATGTTACAAGCCTTAAACAACAAGGTCCTCCACAACAGAGTAGCAGATCACACCCACTTTGAATGACTTGATACTTCAGTGGCGTAGGAAGGGCAGGGCGGTGGGAGCGGTCCGCCCCGGGTGCATGCCACTGTGATACTCTCTGGAGTAATGTAAAAAAGCTAGCTATTTTAGGAGCCCTTTTAACTAAGCCGCGTAGGCCTACGTGTACCCAACATGCGCCAATTTGGAACTACCACCCAGGTACGGTGTGGCCTGGGTGGTAATTTCATTTTTAATGTGCATCCAGTATGCATGCTGGAAAATTTCTGGTGTGCGGCGCTAACCAGATAGTAAATAGCAGTGTACGCACGCTGATGATTACCGCCCGGTTAACGCATGAGACCTTACTGCTAAGTCAATGGGTGGCGGTAAAGGTCTCAGGCCCAAAATGGACGCACGCCAATTTTTATTTTGCCGCGCGTCCGTTTTCGGCCAAAACATGCTGTCTTTTTTGCAGGTGCGCTGAAAAATGGACCTGCGCTCGTCCAATACACGTGTCTACACCAGCGCAGGCCGTTTTTCATCGCACCTTAGTAAAAGGACCCCTTAGAGAGGAATTTGGAAGATCTGAGCAATCACAGTTGAAGAACAATCTAGAATCCTCAGGATCCAGAAGGGTCAAGGAGAAATGACATGATGAAGTTCATGGAACAACCACTCCTTTGGTTGCTGGATCTCTCGTTCCATTGACCCTTGACTTAGAAAGAGCCCATAGATCCCCATCACGTAAACTTTTACAAGTGAAATACCCAAGGGCTGGCGACAAGGAAGGTGATAGCTGCAACTGCAAAAAAGCAAAGCTACCTGGGTTACAAGCAATTACACCTCAGCTGTGGAAAGCTATTTGAAAACAATATTTCACAAAAAAAAGGGAACCTTTCAAAGTAAGGTACAGAAAGTGGATGAGAAGTAATGTTAAAAGCCGTAGCGTGGGGAGAGGCTATGGGGTAGGTGGGAATCAGAAGTCTAGATAAAAAAAATCTCCTTGTTAGACTTGGACATTTCCTCCCATTTGATTATTGCTGTTGGACTGATTGAATTGAAAACATGGTACCGGAAAATTGGAGGGTGGCCAGTGCAATGCTCATTTTTAAAAAGAGTTTCAGAGGTGATCCGTGAAATTATAGATTGGTGAGCCTGACGTTGGTGCCAGACAAAATGGTAGAAACTATTATAAAGAACAAAATTACAGAACATATTCAGAAGCATGGATTAATGAGACAAAGTCAACATGGGTTTAGTGAAGGGAAATCTTGCCTCGCCAATCTACTACATTTCTTTGAAGGGGTGAACAAACATGTGAATAAAGGTGACCCAGTTGATATTGTGCATCTGGATTTTCAGAAGGCGTTTGACAAAGTACCTCATGAAAGACTCCAGAGGAAATTGGAGAGTCATGGGATAGGAGGTAGTGTCCTACGGGTGAATAAACACATGAATAAAGGTGAGTCGGTTGATATTGTGTATCTGGATTTTCAGAAGGCGTTCGACTAAGTACCTCATGAAAGACTCCAGAGGAAATTGGAGAGTCATGGGATAGGAGGTAGTGTCCTACGGGTGAATAAACACATGAATAAAGGTGAGTCGGTTGATATTGTGTATCTGGATTTTCAGAAGGCGTTCGACTAAGTACCTCTTGAAAGACTCCAGAGGAAATTGGAGAGTCATGGGATAGGAGGTAGTGTCCTACGGGTGAATAAACACATGAATAAAGGTGAGTCGGTTGATATTGTGTATCTGGATTTTCAGAAGGCGTTCGACTAAGTACCTCATGAAAGACTCCAGAGGAAATTGGAGAGTCATGGGATAGGAGGTAGTGTCCTACGGGTGAATAAACACATGAATAAAGGTGAGTCGGTTGATATTGTGTATCTGGATTTTCAGAAGGCGTTCGACTAAGTACCTCTTGAAAGACTCCAGAGGAAATTGGAGAGTCATGGGATAGGAGGTAGTGTCCTATTGTGGATTAAAAACTGGTTAAAAGATAGAAAACAGAGAGTAGGGTTAAATGGTCAGTATTCTCAATGGAGAAGGGTAGCTAGTGGGGTTTCCCAGGGGTCTGTGCTGGAACCATTGCTCTTTAACATATTTATAAATGACCTAGAGATGGGAGTAACTAGTGAGGTCATTAAATTTGCTGATGACACAAAGTTATTCAAACTTGCAAAAAATTGCAAGAGGACCTTAAGGGAATGGGAAACCGGGCATCCAAATGGCAGAAGACATTTTTTTTTTTTTATTTGTACCCTGCGCTTTCCCACTCATAGCAGGCTCAATGCGGCTTACGTATTATATACAGGTACTTATTTGTACCTGGGGCAATGGAGGGTTAAGTGACTTGCTCAGAGTCACGAGGAGCTGCAGTGGGAATCGAACTCAGTTCCCCAGGATCAAAGTCCACTGCACTAACCACTAGGCTACTCCTCCACTCATTCCACCAATAAGAGCCAACCTCATCAGTGATGTCACAATGGCTTGATTGCCCGATACTTGGCTCACTTCTGATATTGTGATGTCATAAGGGAAATGGGATTTAATATACTACCTTGCTTTGGTTTTTGCAACTACATTCAAAGCAGTTTACATAGTATATACAGGTACTTATTTGTACCTGGGGCAATGGAGGGTTAAGTGACTTGCCCAGAGTCACAAGGAGCTGCCTGTGCCGGGAATTGAACCCAGTTCCCCAGGATCAGAGTCTGCTGCACTAACCACTAGGCTACTCCTCCAATAGCAACATTCCATGTAGAAGCCTGCCCTTGCCGCACAGGCTTCTGTTTCTGTGAGTCTGACATCCTGCACATACGTGCAGGACGTCAGACTCACAGAAACAGAAGCCTGCGCGACTGCGTTGCTGATCTGCAAAGGCAGGCTTCTACATGGAATGTTGCTAGTGGAATAGCAACATTCCATGTAGAATCTCAAATAGTAGCAACAGAATCTCAATAGTAGCAACATTCCATCTACAATCTCCAATAGTAGCAACATTCCATGTAGAATCTACAAATAGTTTCAACATTCCATGTAGAATCTCAAATAGTAGCAACAGAATCTCAATAGTAGCAACATTCCATCTAGAATCTCCAATATTTTTTTAATTTTTTCTTACATTTGTACCCCGTGCTTTCCCACTCATAGCAGGTTCAATGCGGCTTACATATTGTATACAGGTACTTATTTGTAAATGGGACAATGGAGGGTTAAGTGACTTGCCCAGAGTCAGAGGGAGCTGCCTGTGCCTACAGTGGGAATCAAACCCAGTTCCCCAGGACCAAAGTCCACCACCCTAACCACTAGGCCACTCCTCCAAGTGCAAAGTGGTACATGTGGGAAAGAGGAACTCAAACTATAGCTGCATGAAGCAAGATTCCTCATTAGGAGTAGGATCTCTAGGTGTAATATGTTGAAGCTCTCCGCTCAATGTGCAGCGGTGTCTAAGAAAGCAAATAGAGTGTTAGGAAGTATTAGGAAAGGAATGGAAAACAAAAATGAGGATGTTATAATGCCTTTGTATCGCTCCATGGTGCGACCACACCTCGAATAAGATATAGTGGAATTAGAAAAGGTACAGAGAAGGGCGACGAAAATGATAAAGGGGATGGAACGACTTCGTATGAGGAAAGGCTGAAGTGTCTAGGGCTTTTCAGCTTGAAGAAAAGACGGCTGAGGGGAGATATGATAGAGGTTTATAAAATAATGAGTGGAGTTGAACGGGTAGATGTGAATCGTTTGTTTATTCTTTCCATAAATACTAGGATTAGGGGGCATGCGATGAAACTACTACGTAATTAATTTAAAACTAACCGGAGAGAATATTTCTTCATGCAATGTGTAATTAAACTTTGGAATTCGTTGACACAGTATGTGGTAAAAGCAGTTAGCTTAGCGGGGTTTTAAAAAAAGTTTGGCTAATTTCCTAAAAGTCCAGAAGCCATTATTAAGGTGGACTTGGGAAAATCCACTGCTTATTGCTAGGATAAGCAGCATAAAATCTGTTTTACTGTTCTGAGATCTTGCCAGGTACTTGTGATCTGGATTGGCCACCGCTGGAAATGGTCTGTCCCAGTACGGCAACAATTATGTTCTTATAAATTAGAGCCCTCCCTAGTCCTGCCCATAACATGCCCATAACACACCCCCTTGCTGTGTGAATGAACTGCACTATAGGGCATCCCAATTCTGCTATTCCAAAATCACAATCTGGATGTTTGGGGCAAACCAATTTTTTTTTTTTTTTGCCAACTGCAAGGAAGAACAATTTCATGGAGAAATTATAGGTGCTAAAAGGGTCATAAAGTGATTCGTTCTGCCATTCTGTGGTGTAAATGATTGATAACCACCGAGCTACAAACATAATAAATCCCCAGTAAATACATAAAATACAATAATCATCCCTGGATACATAAGGACAGCCATACTGGGTCAAATCAAGGGTCCATCTAGCCCAGTATCCTGTTTCTAGCAGTGGCCAATGCAGGTCACAACTACTCAATTAGCAAGGCCTGTTTGTTCTCTAGGATATAAACCAAAACAAAATCCCCTATATTTTTAAGATAGGCTCAAGCTTGGAGTCCGTGTGGGATCTCTCTGACCCTATAGGTCCCCTTACTTGGAAGGAAAAGACGTCAAAGAGCTCTGGGATACCCTGTATCTGTAGAGCTTAAACGGATCAATTTGAACCTCTCTTCATCATCGGCCAAAATAAACCTTCCAGTACTAGGTAACATCAAGCTCCTTCAATTGTATTCTTTATACTATACATTCTGTTGTTACATTAAATTCTTGTCTATTAACTTGTAATTTTTGGATCACTCTCTCTGGATCTAAACTTGGATAGTAACATAGTAGATGACGGCAGAAAAAGACCTGCACGGTCCATCCAGTCTGCCCAACAAGATAACTCATATGTGCTACTTTTTGTGTATACCCTACTTTGATTTGTACCTGTGCTCTTCAGGGCACAGACCGTAGAAGTCTGCCCAGCACTATCCCCGCCTCCCAACCACCAGCCCCACCTCCCACCACCGGCTCTGGCACAGACCGTATAAGTCTCCCAGCACTATCCCCGCCTCCCAACCACCAGCCCCGCCTGGTCGATAAGTACGATACTAAGCTTTGGCTCTGAAAATAATACTAGATAATTGGAAGGATAACTCATATCAATATTAATTTCTGGTGGCAATCTGTGCTGCCAGTTCATAAGTCTCAAATTTCACTAGCTGGAAAAAGGGGGTCCCTTTCATCAACTTCTAAGGTATGGGCCAAACTTGATTAATATTGTCTTGTACTTGAGTCGTGTTGTCAAAAAAAAGGATATTAGATATTCCTTCTGATAGCTTGGTGATTTCACCCATCATTATGTGGTCCCCCCCCCCCCCAAACATATTATGAACAGGCAGTAGAGTAACATAGTAGATGACAGCAGAAAAAGACCTGCACCGTCCATCTAGTCTGCCCAACAAGATAAACTCATATGTGCTACTTCTTGTGTATACCTTACCTTGATTTGTATCTGCCATTTTCGGGACACAGACCGTAGAAGTCTTGCCCAGAACTAGCCCCACCACCCAAACACCAGCCCCGCCTCTCAATCTCGGCTAAGCTTCTGAGGATCCATTCCTTCTGCACAGGATTCCATTGTGTTTATCCCACGCATGCTTGAATTCCGTTGTTACTTTTTTTTTCAGTGTTGTTATTGCTATGTACCTTTTTTAAAAATACTAGGACTAGGGGGCATGCGATGAAACTACAGTGTAGTAAATTGAAAACAAATCTGAGAAAGTTTTTCTTCACCCAACGCGTAATTAAACTCTGGAATTCGTGGCCAGAGAACGTAATGAAGGCGGATAGCTTGGCAGAGTTTAAAAAGGGGTTGGACAGTTTCCTAAAGGACAAGTCCATAAACCACTACTAAATGGACTTGGGAAAAATCCACAATTTCGGGAATAACATGTGTAGAATGTTGGTACGTTTGGGAAGCTCACCAGGTGCCCTTGGCCTGGATTGGCCGCTGTCGTGGACAAGATGCTGGGCTCGATGGACCCTTGGTCTTTTCCCAGTGTGGCATTACTTATGTACTTAAACACAAAACAAAAAGAAGCATGATGAAATCTCTTTTTCTTAAAAATCAATCTGGCTGTAGTGGTCTGTGAGAACTGTAACTTTTTCTTAAGAGCATCTGTGATGCTAGGGATGAAGTCTCTCCAGTAACTTTCCCAGTCTCTTGGGCAGGCTGTCTGAGGAGGGAGGCTTTTAAAAAGAATGAGAAATAGCAGGAGGGGTGAAATGGACACACCGAACAGTGCTGTAATCAGATAAAAAAAATTTGTGTACTGGTAGACATGTGCTCTGTGTATAATTAGAGCTGCTATTTTTAAAACATTTCCTGTGTGGATGTGTTTATCTACTCCAGTGAAAACAGCAAACCTGGTGTTCGGGGGGGGGGGGGGGGGGGAGGAGAGGGCGGAGTCTGGTCCTGAGAGTTATGGAATGAGTTCCACTGACACTCAGGGTGAATTCGGGAACCTTGTATCCACTCGCCTCCACCTACCCTCCTCTCCTCCTTCCTGTACACATTAATTGATTTGATTTGCTTACTTTATTTTTTGTCTATTAGATTGTAAGCTCTTTGAGCAGGGACTGTCTTTTCATGTATGGTGTACAGCGCTGCGTATGCCTTGTAGTGCTATAGAAGTGATAAATAGTAGTAGTAGTAGTAGTCTCTTGTAACCAGAGCTAATATTGTGATGTCATAATGCCTCAGGCCACCAATAAGAGCCAACCTCATCAGTGATGTCACAATGGCTTGATTGTCCTATACTTGGCTTACTTTTATTACACAGCTCTTTGAGCAGGGACTGTCTTTCTTCTATGTTTGTGCAGCGCTGCGTACGCCTTGTAGCGCTATAGAAATGCTAAATAGTAGTAGTAGTAGTAACCTTCTTTGTCTCCCTTGTGCACTTGTAGCTCTTAGGGACAGGTATGCCACTGAATCTCGTGCACTTCGACAGTACTCTACATATCCTCTGATTTTATTGGCTTCCAGCAATTTCCTTCTGCAATGTTTGGGCTTCTTCCAGCTCAATCAGAACCTGCTGCTACAGGGAATGTGGCACCAAGTGCTTTCACACACAACCAGGGCTTTTTTTTTTTGAGGCGGTACTTGGGGGTACTGAGTACTGGCACCTTTTCCATTGTCTGCTAAAATTGACCCATGGACCCCAAGTTTTAATGAAAGAGCTCAGGCTCTACACACCAATTCTGCCTTGTCGTAGATTCTGTGACTGGTTGCAGGGGGACTGGCTATTGTGGGGTGGGTCCCTCAGTGATCACCCCACCCCTGAAGGGTGGCCTGGCATTTGAGTACCGGCACCTTTTTTGCTAGAAAATTCTCAACACGCACAACTCTCTGTATATCTCATTCTCTCCTATTGCAGTGGGGGTGACAGTTATCGCACCCTGAGTCTGGCAACTAGGTATCGCTATTGATCGATAGCTGGGACTCCCAACCATGGGCTGAGTGTGCTTCCTCTGCACAGGGCTAGTGAAAGGGCATTAGATTAGATGCCCTAAGCAAACCTTTGGCATTAACTTTCTCTTTGCTTCATGTACAATTTCTCATTCATAATAGATTTTCTAAATGTTAAATATCCATAGCTATCCCAGTATGTTTATGATATTGTATTGCAAAATTGGATTCTTACAACAAATTACTTTGTTATGCATTATTCTTTGTTATGTATCCTATACTGCTTATTGTAAGCCACATTGAACTCAACCTTGTTTGGGATAATGTGGGATATAAATGTCAGAAATTTTTTTTTGTTACATTTGTACCCCGCGCTTTCCCATTCATGGCAGGCTCAATGCGGCTTACATGGGGCAATGGAGGGTTAAGTGACTTGCCCAGAGTCCCACTAGTAACATTCCATGTAGAAGTTGGCCCTTGCAGATCACCAATGTGGCCGCGCAGGACGTCAGACTCACAGAAACAGAAGCCTGCGCAGCCTTCTACATGGAATGTTGCTAGTGGAATAGCAACATTCCATGTAGAATGTCCAATAGTAGCAACATTCCATGTAGAATGTCCAATAGTAGCAACATTCCATGTAGAATCTCCAATAGTATCTATTTTATTTTTGTTACATTTGTACCCTGCGCTTTCCCACTCATGGCAGGCTCAATGCGGCTTACATGGGGCAATGGAGGGTTAAGTGACTTGCCCAGAGTCACAAGGAGCTGCCTGTGCCTGAAGTGGGAATCAAACTCAGTTCCTCAGGACCAAAGTCCACCACCCTAACCACTAGGCCACTCCTCCACTGACCTGAGCAAAGGACAATTTGATAATTGCCCACCCTCAGGGCCAGCGGAACGCGGTAAGCAAAGTATGCACAGCAGGGGAGTGGCAACATTTGAGGGGCGCCACAGACTGCCAATGTTTTGCGTACCCGTTGCGCTCCACTGGTCGATGCTGCTGAAACACGCTACAGCCCTCCCAAGGTCTAACTTGAAGGGCCTGCCCTGGTGGTCTAGTCGCCTCTGCGGGGGCAGGAAAGAATCCCACTTTTCCTGCTGGCTGCTGCTACTCTGTCTCTGCTCTGCTGTTCTGTGCCACCGCTGAAAAACACGAGCGGTGCCGGGCACAGTAGCGACAGTGGGCAGGAAACAGTGGGGTTCTTTCCTGCCCCCGAAGAAGCCGCTAGACCACCAGGGCCTTTCAAAGGAGGATCGGGAGGGCTTTAGTGTATGGAGGGGGACGGAAACTGCGGCGGTGGGGGGGTTGTAGTATATGAGAGGGGCAGTGGCAACTGCGACAGTGGTGGGGGGGGGGGGGTTGTAGTGTGCAGGAAGGGGCGGCAGGCAGGTTTTGGCACAGTATAAGTCATCACAATAAGGACTGCATTAGGGGCTGATATGTTTAAACAAATGAGAGATCTGCATGAAAGAAAATATTTATTTTGATTATTTTGACTTATGAAAACCACTTGTCCCTGAAACATACTCAAAACAGAATAATCCATTTGTACAAAAGAGATGAGGTGAAGATGTGATTTCATGTGCCCCAATGAAAGGAGAGTTTAATTTTATTTGAATTTAATTTCACAGTATATTCCTTCCCAAGGCAGATTACAACTGTTAAGATGAACCCATCGATAAACAAGATATCCTCAGAAATTTGGCCGCGTATTACTATATTGTAAGAACGGTGTAGAAAAATGAGCACAAAATACAGACTTTATTAGCGCTGTTTTACCAGCTACAATAATTTTTTAAAACATTTAGTGATTATACAATTTTATTTCATGATATTTATATCTACATATGGGAAGCTTTCAAATAAATTAAAAAGCTGTAAAATAAGTAAAAAGAAAATCTCTTTTGATTTCCACCTTTTAAGGCGGGTGGGGTGGGAGAAAGGAGATGCTAGACCCAGGGGGTGGGGCGCCAACTGATAGCTTGCAGGGGGGGGGGGGCACCAGAGACCCTAGCACCAGCCCTGCCCACCCTTCCTATGTGTAAATATACATGCCAATGATTTGTTGAGCTTGTGTGGCTGTCAGGACCTGGTGCTTTGCTTTCACTGCAGCTTCTCTTTGCTGCCGTGTCCCCCCCCCCCCCCTACACACACACACACATACAGAAGCTACTGCCCCAGCAGGTAACTGCCTAGTTTTGCCCAATGGAGAGCCGGGACCTTCTCTGCAGCCATCATCCCCAGGATCAACTAGTCCAAGAACTGAACCAAGGTCTTCTACCTACACGTGCATATCACTGAGCCATTAGACGTCCCCTGTCAGTGGTCTTCAGAAATAGAATACGAGAAATGTGAAAATCTGGGAGTGTTTTCCTAAGAGAGAGAAAAGACCCTGAGCCCCAGCACTTTTTGAATGTACTTCCTGACCGCTGTGGGTCCCTTCTTGAGCTCTCCATCTCTGTCCGGATGGTATTTTGCAGCTCTGAAGTGTGTGCATTGAGTTTCTAGAGCAATCATACCCTTCTCTTCCCAGCCACAGTATCCAAACACTCATTGTCGGTATCTTCTGTCACACACTGCTCACCAAGAATGGTTTTGAACTTGTTGTGTCTCCATGTAGCTGTCATTGCAGCTCTACAGAGTTTTTTTCTTTCCGACTTTGGGTTTGTACTGTGGAATTTGCTTTTATGTTTTTGCTCGTAAGCTTCTGCTGTCTTTGGCATGACAAACATCTTTGTAAATGTACATAGAGCTCTGCAGGCAAAACTTGCTGGTCTGACCGGTTTTCAGAAACCAATATCCCGACGAGACAAACTGGTGCATTTTCTGTTGCTATATTTATCTTTTTAAATGCAGCCCATCAGGTTGGAGAATTTGGGGCTCCCCAGAATGTACGTGAACAAAAAGGTGATCATGAGAGCCGTGGATTTGGGACGGAGATTATGTGATGTGTTGAGTGCCAAAGTCAACCTGATGGTGCTGAATCCTTAACCAGGTCTCATGTCTGCTGAAGATGAGAAGACCGTGGAGCAGACCCTTCTCATTTCAATACTTTCAAAAGTAAAACGAGAAAAGCTTGCAAAAGAAAAATCCAACTTTTCTACAAAGGGGTGGGATGGACTGTAGAGCTCAGAAATCATTGTTGCTATTTTATTTCATAGAGCATCTTTTATGGAGAAACTAGTAAAAAAGGCTAGTTTCTGAGACAAATGGAACGGGCGCTAGCAAGGTTTTCCTTGGAGTGTGTATGTTTGAGAGAGTGTGTGTGAGAGTGACTATGTGAGAGAGAGAGATAGAGTGAATGTGCGAGTGTGTGTGTGACAGTGTGAGAGAGAGAGATAGAGTGAATGTGCGAGTGTGTGTGTGACATAGAGTGAGGCTGTCTGTGTGAGAGTGTGTGTGAGTAAGAATAAGAGTGTGCGGCAGGGGCCCCCCCCCCCTCCGTCTCCCGCTCTCCTTCCCCCTCCCCCCTGTCTTCCCTCCTCCCCTTCCTTCCCCTCCCCTTTTTCCTCCCCTCCCCCCTCCCAGCTTCAGGGTCGTGGCCCCCCCTCCCTCCGCCTTTCAGGGTTGTGGCCCCCCCTCCCTCCCACTCCCACGTTCAGGCTGGCTGGCTGGCTCCCTCCCTCCCACCCTCCCACGTTCAGGCTGCCTACCTGCCTTTGTTTGTGGTCTGCTGCTTTTTGCAAAAGCTCACACTGGTCTGTCCATGAGGGTAAGAAGAGAAAGACTCAGGCGGGGAGGGAGAAGGAGCCCTTCTTGCTTTTACAGTAGCCAGGAAGCGTGTTTTGGATGAGCGATGCGAATCGTTGAGTGTCAGTGCTCCACCCTCGACGTCATCATGTTGTGACGCGAGGGCGGGGCAGACACTCATGGAGGAACAGCAATCTAGACAACTACAAATTTAGAACACTTGGAGACTTGAGGCTTCATTAGAACGTTGGAGGTGCGTTTTATATAGAGAGATATCCAGTGGTGTGCTGGAGCAGGCTCTCACAGGCTCGCAAGAGCCGGTTGTTACGTTTTTAAGAATTTTGGGAGCCGGTTGTTAAAGTAGGGCCCTCCATGGCTACTTTAACAACTGGCTCCCAAAATGTGGGCTTGGGCCCCCTGCTGAATTCTCTTTTACTTTGCTGGTGGGGATGCTGAGCCCTGCCAGCCAAGTAAATAGACTGCTGCTGCTCCCTGCTCCTTGTTTCCAGCTCTGAGCAGCAGGCTAGGACTTCTCCAGCATGTGTGAGAAGTTTCAGCATGCTGCTCAGAGCAAGATGTTGGGAGTGGTGGCAGTCCATTTATTGGTTGCCAGCAAAGGTATGCCTAGCGTGCCTGCACGAAGGGAGGGAGGAGAGAGAGGCAAGTTTTGCTCTCCACCCCCCCCCCCCCCCCATGGTCACCCCTGGCCCTTCCAACTGCAGAGCTGGCTATGTCCCTCCGGAGAAAGAGCCTGTTGTTAAAAATTTACCAGCACACCCCTGGAGATATCCCACAATGCAATGAGTCTCATATAATGGGGTGGACCTTCAGAAGGTTTTTCTGGGTCACTCTGGGATTTCCCTGGACAAATCTTTAAAATTGAGACTTTGAGCCTGGTTAAACCGCAGTTGGGCAGCTTCTAAGTGATCTGGATTGGCAGTTATCAACACATGATGCTGGGTTGAACAGACCTTTCGGTTATGGAGGATTTTGAAAGGAAGGAGGACTGTTTTGCAGATCATTGTCCTTGGTGAGTTGTTGTGAGCTTTCCCAAGTATTTAGAATGGCCAGGTTTATCTTCCACACTCCAGGCTGATCACCTCTTTGCTTACAGCCTTTGGAATGTAATATACAGTGCATTTATTCTAGCAAAAAAGGTGCTGGTACTCAAATGCCAGGCCACCCTTCAGGGGTGGGGTGATCACTGAGGGACCCACCCCACAATAGCCAGGCCCCCCTGCAAACTGTCACAGAATCTATGACAAGGCAGAATTGTTGTGTAGAGCCTGAGCTTTTTCATTAAAACTTGGGAACCATGGGTCAATTTTAGCAGACAATGGAAAAGGTGCCAGTACTCAGTACCCCCAGGTACCCCCTCAAAAAAAGCCCTGATAATATAGTTCATCTACCAGTAGCAACTCTAGGGTAAACAAGTTGAAAAGTGCTCATTAACAGTGTGACCGACAGGCTCATTTTCGAAAGAGAAGGACGCCATCTTTCGACACAAATCGGAAGATGGGCGTCCTTCTCACAGGGTCGTCCAAATCGGTATAATCGAAAGCCGATTTTGGACATCCCCAACTGCTTTCCATTGCAGGGATGACCAAAGTTCAAGGGGGCATATCGGAGGCATAGCGAAG